>NW_024884756.1:9274022-9281630 GCF_019232065.1 Centrocercus urophasianus
TGAACAAGCACTGTGTTCATACTTTCACTGTAGGCAGTTGGATACTTTCTGCTTACTGTTTCAATGTCAAAGTCACAGGGCAGTTTACTCAAGATGTCACCTGTCACATCGTGAACAATGTCATCCATGGATTTGGCACCCGTACCAGCTGCCCTGGACTGAAATGTGAAACATTAGACATTTCATAGTGGACACTACTGAAAAAAAAACAAAAACTTGCCATGTCCTATCACTTCTATGTCTGCTTCCTCAAAAAAAAATGCTTTGGACATTAATACTGCAGTACTGACACAATCTCTCATAAAGAAAAACAAAACACACACCTTTAAAGCTCTGTCTAGCCATACACTAACTTCTACATAATTAACAGCAAAACATTAAAACACATTAACAACTGAGATTAAACACTCCAGACAGTGACTTGTACACCTGTGAAAATACAGGAGCAGACTATCTAAACAGCTCCATCTTTTCATCTTTCGCACTACCTGAGTAAGAAGAATGCTGTCAAATAACAGCTGTGTTTCTGACTGATCCTTAGTAATATCGGCATTGGCATGCATTCCAAATATCTCTGGGGAAGGATTCAGTGGGAGCATCCTGGTATATTCAATGTAGCTTCCGTGCTGCAAAAAAAAAGGACACTTCCTTTAACTCACCTGTTTCATCAGCTGATTGATTACAAGGTCCTTTCCACCACCACCCGTTCTCTTACGCAAGCTGAATGTCCTTCAAACTTAAGCGGGCTAGATCGCTCTACCTAGCCCTGAGTGTATGAAATGGTGCAGACTGCACGCTTTAGGAAGCTGTACTAATTCAGGCTATTAACTCGTTTCTTTCTTTATCGTTATTTCCAGACCTTACCCGTAACTAAAGTGCTACCCAATGGTACCGGCAACAAAGCGCTACTCAACATGAGCGTAATCGCATACATTTGTACATTTTGATGTATGCATTTGTATGTACATAAACATATATACAGTATTCCTTCAATTAGGCAACTCCGTGATACAAGGAAGCTTCTAAAAAATCCACATCTTTCAAATACTTACGTCACCTTCAGGAGGAACGAAGTAAAGGCCGCTCAAATCAAACTTGTAATCTCTATTGGTAATGACTTCTGATGAGAAAAAAGTGTTCAGAACGCTACGGAGTGTGCGGCGATCCCAGTCGTCGGTGACTCTGCCGCCGTAGTTACATTCCCCGGTCATGTAGCGAAGAGCATCGTATGGGACCTCCTAGAGGAAAAAGAAAAAAAAAAGAAAAAACACATTCAGCCACAGACTATTACTTGTCCCGATGGCCACTTCAGTATCGCTATCGTGTAATTTCAAGTCAACCAGCATTCTCACAAAACCTTAACTAAGTATGACTTACAACTGATAGTTTGCTCTTATACTGTAAATCTCCTTGTCTGCAACTACTTCGGTACTTAAAATGATACTTATACTTAATATTTCAGTATTTATACTACACTTGGGCTACTTTTGTCTTATGAAACACCACTTTTTATAGAACAATAACACCATAGGCAAAAAATAAAAAAAAAAAATACATTGTCACAAAACAACCTCACACATCATCTGCTGTACTCTGGAGTCCTGTATTGTCCCTAGGACTATCTAAGTCACAGCACCAGTTTCAGCGTAATGATTCATGGTTTCCAACGACTCTTCCGAGAGAGGAAGCCACAGCGTCTCTCTAGAGACAGTGCAAGATTCAGACAGAACGGACAACAGTGTGGATCCTATTCTGCTCTATTCTGCGTGGCAGACAGCCAACATCAGAACCTGAACATTTCCAGCATCAATTACGTAGTGACCGCAACGCGCTAACCTCCGAAAAGGAACATTTTTCACGCTGCTGCAAGTAAATGCTCACTGCCCGGTCTCAGGCCCCTACTCAACCACTGTCCAGGGAACTCTCCGCTGTCTGAGTACGTGCTCTCACTGGTCTACGTTGCACGTGAGAACCACGTGCGGGCCTCGGGAAGGTTGCCGTACCTCGTACTGGTCCAGGAAGATGTGCAGCTGCTGCACGCTGATGCGCAGATCCGTCTCGTTGAACTCGTATGGAATGTTCCAACCCAGCGGCCCGAACTTCCGCCTTTCTTGCACCAGCGCGTGGAAGAAGCACAGGCCGTACAGCAATGCCTTGAACTCAGCCTTACAAACAAATGGAAGCACATTACTAATAACTATGTCCTTTACAGAATTTCACTTTTAAATTCTGTTCAGACAATGTCACCCTGTTCCTTCTCAGTAAAGTTTTTAGGCCTTTAAGGAAACCTACATGTAGGAAGCTTACGTTTGCTTTGTTTGTAATTGAAAACATTTCAGCAAAGCATTAGATCTCATTTAAAAGAAACAAATTCCATCGGCCCTCACGGTTCAAGAGAGCAACTGCATATTTTGCATTTCGGATAAAACCCTTGCGACAACAACCTTTGCAAATTTGCTATAGTAAACAGTGTGCCTCTCAATTCAGTTCTGTTGAAGAGGCATATTATTAATACCACGCCACGAAGTCACCCCTGAAGTAGGAGATGACCAGAAAACAAAAAATGCTTACTTTCCTGCTACCGATAATCAAAAGTACTTCGACGCGCTATAAGACAACTACTTAATTTTGTACTTTTTTTTCCCCAGAGCCGTCACCGTCTTGTTTAACCCCTTCTTTAACCCCTTCACAAAGTAAGGCCGCCACCGCATTACTAACCGTTTTTTTGCAGCTGTTGAAAAAATTAGGGTCAGATATGGGATCCATCAGGTACGAACGAATTATGTTTGCTCGTAAACCTTTCGGTGCTTCGTTCGTCATTTTCACTCCGTTCTGAAGTACGGACACCGGAAACGTGGCAGATGGGTAACTGGTGAGCCAGATTCTGAAATCCGGATGCGTTGTGTCGGGGTTAAGCTCCTACAATAAACACGTATTAAAACAACTGGAATAAGTGACAGACTAATACGCATCTCCTCTGTTATTATTTACGCAACTTTTTTTGGAGGGAGTTGGAAAATATGCTGGTTAGATGTTGAATTTCTGAACGTCTTGCAAGCGACGATTATCAGATTCAAACTTACGACAATTCTCGTTTTGCTGGATGCCGGAGCGCTTTCATTCACGGCTGCGGAATATCGAACGGAAATTTCTGCTCTTTGTGTAAGATGTGAATAAAAACGAGGTGCCCGGTCTGCACCTTAAAGGCAACAGCAATGTGCACGTTGCATTTTGACTGTCGTACAGCTCTTCTCACGAAAGCTACAACAATAATATCTATGCATCTAAAATGCATCAAGAACTCCGGAAAACGGTAAGCGAGAACTGTACTTCAACAAATTTCTGCAAACCTGCAGCTGTTCAAATGTAACACTGTTTAGCGTGCTGCTTTTCTGCAGCGATGGACGCGCAAAAAAGCTCTCGGCCTGAGGAGACAGCTGTAGCACTCGATTTAATGTTTGAAGAATAGGCCACGTCCGCTCCATTTGCGGCCAGAAGGTCCGCTCCACTGCAGCGGCCAGAAGGACAGAATCTACGTGGTGATTCCAGATAATTAATGGGAATCGTCATCCAGCATTATAAACTGCCTACATGCCTCAAATGTACTTTCAAAAGTGTAGCGAAAACATTAGTTATTTTTACCTCGCACACTCGTTCCAGCGTGGGCATCCACGAGCTCGCCAAATGGCAATTCTGCAGAACTATCCATGTTCCTTCCTTCACTGCCTTCTCTATCATTTTCATGGCTATTGGGCCTTGGCCTTGTCCGAGCGACAGAGAACTGAGTTTTGTGTCGCTGTATCCCTGCGTAACAAAGCATGCTAAAGGTAAGAAAGATACTGTGGAAGCACAACATGGTTTATAGCATCAGAGCTCACATCCCTACGTATTCTTGAATTCCTCTGCACTACTTGTTTTACAATACAATTGAAAACATTTTCTCACGTCACCCCAGTTGCCTACAACCTCTCAGTGATCATCTGCCAGGGAAAGACTCCCGCCACGCATCTGTTTAATTCTGAACTTTACGGTTCTGACAGTTCCACAAAACTCCTATAAACACAAGGGCTCATAAGGGATGCACGCAATCTACAATAAAATGCAAAGAGAGTTTACTGCTCGGTGTAGGACAGCAGTGTGACGCTCAACGGCTAAGAACTCCGGTAGTCACAGGCAGGCGGTGCAAGAAATTTATCTCAAGGAAATGTAGGAGTTTTAGATTAACAACACACACACGCAAACGCATCATCTACTTTGAAAAAAATCTAGAGATATTACAATACCTGATCGTCAGCAAACTTAACGAGCGCTGCCATGGGATCGGCACCTGGAGAAAGTATGAATATCAGTGGTGCGCAAGAGTGGCTATCAGAAAACGCTCTCGACAAATCAAATGGAGGTGGCTCGATAAACGGACGGCCCAGATTGTGAACGATGAATTCCTGCACTGTTGGTATCATCTAAAAAATAAACAATCAAATCTGAACATCCTATTGATGTGTAAGTGTTACTATGCCATTTGGAACAGTTTACTATAAGCCACAAGGAGAATACCGCTACACAGACAACAAAGCACTAATTCAGTCCTAGAAAAATAACTTAACACATATGAAATGTGACCAAAATAATCTCATAAGAAAGACGGACCCTGAAATGGCTGAAATAAGCAACCCTTAAAGTCATTTCCATCTCACATCTGAACAGAGTAACACAGTGATGTAAGAACCTCGAAGTCCACCCGCGCGCATACTAATTAAGTTCCAAAGAGAATTTCACCTTTCAAATAACTTAAATGAACTTCCTTTAAAAGACATAATTTTGAAAGAAATAATTTGAAAGAAATAAAACCTCAGATTTGCGAAGTACAGCATAGGTCCTTTAAAAGACATAATTTTGAAAGAAATAAAACCTCAGATTTGCAAAGTACAGCGTAGGATAGTATCCTGCCCTTTAGATTTACTATCGTAGAGTAAGCACAGTTCCATAAATATAAAATAGTTTGCAAGAACACAGTTGCATACTTTGCCAACTATAAACATCTATAGCTACTTTCCTCTTTTAAGTCACCATTTATTTTATTTGTCTCTTGAATAGTATACCTTAAAATACACTGAACATTGCATAATTACCAATTCACCATTACAGAAATACCAGAGATACAACAACATTAGCAGACACAGTATAAAATTTTGACCCTTGACATGAAATTCAAGTAATTTAAAACACTTTCAAAAACACCAGTACTGGTTCAATCCCTGTAATTACAGCCTATGTGTTTTCAACAGCTTCTGCATTGTTTTCAACAGCTTCTGTATCAACTCTACACAAAACCATTGAATTTCTATAAGCTTTTCACTTACACTTTCAACATCACAATTATAAAAGGAATACAACAATAAATGCAATCATACATTATAAACACTATTCATTTCAGTTAATAAATACATAATATGAAACATCACATACCTGAAACAAAAGAAGACTTGTATCCCACTCTTCACACTCCCACACTCACCCATGTGTTCTCACTTATTTTAAAGCCGCTGTGCTTCACAGGTGTAGTGTGTCACCAATTAGGAAAATACCTTAAATTGGAGACCTGGGAAGACAGGAGCTCTGACCTACACTCCCTACAGCCTGCACCGATGGAGGCGATTCTGCAAGAGCTCCTTTCAACTTCAAAACTTCTGAATGAGCTTAAAGAAATGTAAGATTATGAAAGTTGCTTAAAAACCCCGGTTAACTAGCCTTTTGTAATGAATTGCAAATGCGCTCCAGAAAATGAGTGATAAAGGATGCTTTAACTTTGTGGTTTGTTTTTTTCTTTTTTACATGCTATAAAGGTGAAGTTCTTCATGTTAGTGCACTTTTGTTCAAGAGGTCTTGTGAGCATTTGCTTAGCCAGAAATGAAAAGCTGAGCGGTCTGTTTTCCTTGTGCTCTAAAATATTGCAGCAGGATGACTACAAACTCATGTATTTAGTTTGCTGATCTATGTTTAATTTCATGTACTCTAAATTTAGGGTTACTTTTTACATTATGTTGCATTTCCGTTTGCACGTTCTCCTCTTCAAAATAAGCCTAAAGGACTATTCTACTTCATCCAGTAGGAAAGATGAAGTATCGGAATGATTACTTTTGGAATCTAATATCAAAAGTTAAAATCATCTTTGTATTACTAAACGCTTACGTCCTTGCAGGCTTCAACTTGCGGGCTGAAAAGAGGAGACTGTGTTTCTGTTTCAGCGCGTGTATCGAACAACCGGGTTAGATCT
Organism: Centrocercus urophasianus; assembly: GCF_019232065.1. Classification (NCBI taxonomy): domain Eukaryota; kingdom Metazoa; phylum Chordata; class Aves; order Galliformes; family Phasianidae; genus Centrocercus; species Centrocercus urophasianus. The sequence goes on from NW_024884756.1 coordinate 9,280,297, forward strand.
CAGCTATGCTGTGCTAAAGGAGTTATCTAAGAATCTTGATAACTGAAAGAAACGTGTTTCTCAGTTTTCTTACTAGATACCATTCTAAACTGACAGGAAAATGTAGCACTAAACTCACGCAGTTTATACGTAAGGGTTTTCTGTGGCCGTGGTCCTGCGCTACTTTTTTTTTTCTAGAAAAAAAAAATATTCTTAGATACAGCAGATTACGTGCATGGATAGCAGAACGCTGCTGTAGGTGTGCTAGCTAATCTCTGAAATAGCAGAAGTACTGTGGTAGCCTGTGATTATAACAGCTACGTAAAAACCTGCTTCCTGGATCTGACTGTTCCTTGTTCCTTTACTAACTGACTTGCCCTCTTGCAGCTCTCGCTCTTAAAACTTTTTTTTCAGCTGGATCTATGCGGATAGATACAGCGGGGGAAAAACGTTACCAAAAGTCTTCTGCGATGATTCCATGTGAGCACGAGCCATGTGTTGGATGAAGCTCTAAACTTCTCAACTGTCTCTTGCAAGTGGCAAAGGTGGGCTTTATCCACTGCCGAAGTGCAAGTGAACCGGATGTGGCAAAATGTTTCTTTGGCTTGATAGAACTGGAGGGCTGGGAACCTAATGATGACCCGCGGTAAGCGCAGACTTAACCACGTTCTTTAAATATTTCTGTAAATCTCTTTGACGACGCCCCTTTATTTATTACAAAACTAACAAATTTTCTAGCATTTCACTAAACTGAAACTTACCGAAAGCTTATCCTATCATACCTTGACACATTTGCTAATTATACTCTATATGGTTTTTCACTTCTCCTTTTGCATCCAAAGAGAATGTTTGAGATTTGGCAATGGAAAATGATTTCTATCAGTGATGTCAAGTCAGTCCAGATCTTGCCTTTCACTGTCTCTCGCTCACGGTTCACACAACTGGTTTTATCTAACACTGGCTGAATTATCTTTCAGATGTTATCTGCAAAATGTTTCCCCTGCCTGTAGACAGAAATACTAAAGAAACCTGCCTGCTTTTTACGCATCTTGAAGTGCAATTTTTTTGGTTTTAGTATCTGTTCTTTTTCTGAGCTCACATTGCAGGGAGAAGCACACCAACTGTCACAGCTGTGAATTTTTATCTCTTACTAAGTGGTTTGATGATCTGACAATGGAGGAGTACTACATGCTGGAGATGATGTGGTTAACAACCTTCCCTGTAAGTGTAAACTAAGTCATCTTAAAATGCAAAGCTGAACTATTTAAAAAACAAAAACAAAAAAAAAAACCAAAAAAAAACACAAAAAACAAAAAAAAACAAAAAAAAAAGCAACAAAAAAAAAAACAAAAAAA
>NW_024884756.1:9281730-9325525 GCF_019232065.1 Centrocercus urophasianus
CCAAAAAAAACAACAAACAAACAAACAAACAAAAAAACAACAAACAAAAAAAAAACAAAACAGAACTCTTTCTTTTCTTAAGAAGGTTGAACGCTAGGGAAGGCATGATGGTGTAATGCCAGAACGAGTAACTTGGAATTGATAATTAAAATACCTTATTTGCTAAGTAACCTGCAGCTCTAGCCCTTCCAAACCTAGTTTGTCTAGCTTCTGGATGAAAACTTAGTTCAGTTCCGATTGTTTATCCAACATCGCATTGCAGTAGAAAAATGAACATGAGTGTGTAATAGTAATTCCCGGAAACTACAACTAGCAACTCTATCTTTTCTCAGAGGGGAAGAATACCACACCTGACAAAATAAAACTTGGTCGGACTGCTGCTTTTTGTCTCTAGCTTTACACTGAATTGCTGTCTAATTATGCCGTCAGACTGCAAATCTTTTGAATGAGTTGTGGTTCTCGAGTTCTGATCGTCCCTACCGTATTTGTGCGGGCCGTGCTGTTGACGTATACCGAAGCACACATATCTGAACTTTTTTAATTAATGGCCTTTGACATGCCATAATTTTTATTCTTAATTCTATGGATAATAATAGAGAATGAACTGAGATGAACTCCCTGATGAGGCGTGCTAACTGTGCCCCCCTTATTCGTTGTCTAAGCCCCCTGTGGCTTTGCGCAATAGATCTTTATCTTGCTGGTAAGGTCTCATATTGAAAATATAGCTGGTGGCCGTCAAGATTACATCAAGAATAAACAGCGCTCAAATAGCTAAAAATAGGAGCAGTCTGCTTTATTGGAAGCGGTCTGATACTTCAGAAGCTGGACTAATTATAAAAAGTTATTACCTAAATATACCTAAACTAAAACTAAATTCAAGAATCTCTCCCTGATGCTATTTAAAGCATAGCTGAACAACATGCTCGCAACTTAAAAGTTTGCTTAATATATTTAAAAAAAAAAAAAAAAAAAAAAAAAAAAAAATAAAATGAACCCCACTGGCAAGGTGAAATTGAATATGACTGACATTTTTTTCCTCTTTATACAGTAAACATATTTTTATTCCTGTGCAAATACTAACATTAAGCTGAACAGCAGTTTGAGGAAGAATTCCTTAATAGGCTCTCTGGAGCAGAAGTAGTAACCGATTTATTTCTCTCTTTCGCAAAATGCTTTCTCACAGGTAGGCGTGAGCTAACACTAGTCACGATAACCTGTGAATGTATGATAAATACGTAAGCAAATACTTTTATCTTGCTTTTCATGGGCTGACCTTTGAATAAAGATGACTAACAGCGAGTACCTGCTGCGATCTATGCCTTATTCAAGTCTTTGAGCCAGACACTCGCGACGGTCCTGAATCAAAATACTTTGTGTAGGACAAAATGGACCTGGCTGTCTGCAATAATTACTACTTAACAGTCTACGCTGCTGTTAAATTAGCTTCCTACACCAGTCTAATCGACCTTGGATAGCAACATGAAAAACTTATGCGAGCCAAGTTGTCAGATGTAATAAAAAGGGAAAGTCACTAGGCTTGTAAGATGACCTTGAGTTGGAAATGCCCAGGAGATTTTGGTATATGCAGTGAAACTTTTTTTTTATTTTTTTTTTTTTAAAAAAAAAAAAAAAAAAAAAAGCTCAAAGCCTATCCCTCCACGTTAATAAGTCTGCTTGTTACACTTTTCTGGGAGCAGACGTGGCTGGTCTAGGCTAACCAAAGGTACGTTCCGTGTCCTATTGTTACGTATGTAGAAGCTAGGGGAAAGAAGGAGGAGAGAGTACATTTGGAACGACGGCATTTATCTTACCGTGACTTCTACCTGGTGAACAGACTACCTCAGCGTGAACTTTCACAGTCTTACCACATCCGTTTCTCTCCCCCGTCTCACTGTGAGTACTGAGCAAGTGCCCGCGCAGCGCTTAGCTGCCAGCTGGGGCTAAACTGCGGCAACTCAGTTGAAATGCAAATTTGCAAATGTTTTTTGCTTCTAAAATAGACAGAGGGGTTTTTTTGTTTTTTTGTTTTTTTTTTTAATAAGGCAGTAGCCTTGTACGTACCTTGTCAGGTCTCAGACAGCGAATGATGAGCATCCTTTGGAATTCACCCAACTTTTCTTGCCACTCTGCAGGAAAATCCTCGTACTGAGGATCCTAAAAACATACATATTTCAGTTTTCTCTAAAGCATTTGTGAATTATGTGAATTGTTGATTATCTTAACTCGATACATCAATTCACAATAGACTTTTTAAAAATCTGCAGGAATGGGACTTTGTGTTATTTTCCCTCATTTAATGTTTTTTCTTAAAAAAAAAAAAAAAAAAAAAAAAAGTATATCTAGGGAGCGTCTACTGTGGCAGAGAAGCCAGCCATTTTCAGGTATTTAAAATGTTAACGACCCCAGTTCCTCTTTTCTCTAGGACGAAAGCAGACAAGAAATGAGATACAGGAAATGCTACGCTATTATATGACAATCGGTATTTATGCCGGATCTGAGAGAAATTGAACTGAAAAACCGAGTCGAAGAATGCCCCGGAACTTATTTTGTAAGCAGCTTATGAATATTCCAGCTATTTGACAGCAGTTACTACGCTGGAATAACAATGAGCGTGCGGTGTATGTTAACTTACTCCAGTACAACGCTAGCTGGCCACTGCTGTTATGGCTGCACCGGGGCAACTTAGGCTCGCATGTGAAGGGCCGGGCACAGAGGCGTATGGGTGGACTACGGATTCCGAGCAACTTTGATTTAGCAAATCCATTCACGATGGAGCTTGTGTTCCTCAAAGGGCCTGGTCTCTGACCCTCTCCATGATTTCTTAGCACTTAGTGCAGCGTTCTGGATACTAATCTTATTTTTCAATTAATATAAGGGGGAAATAGTTATGTCGCGGTGAAAACTCTGACTCTTTAAGAGCGTGGCTAAAAAAGTGCTAGTTTGGTATCACTGAGGAAATCAAGAAACACTCACGAGCAAAGGTTGCACCGAAGACCATAATGAGTTGTGCTACTGCCAAAAACTGATTGTTTATCCACGAGAAGCAGAGATGCAGCAGTAAGCTTTGAGGTTAAGGTGGCCAGCCAGCTGGCTGGGGGAAACCAAGTTTCGGTCCCTGCTCTAAGATACAGAGCTTAACTTTAGACAAAATACACAAAACTCTTGGAGCAGGGAGCTGAACTCAGGTCTTCTCTGTTTTTGGAAGAAACCTGAGTTGCAAGAGTAGGAGAAGCAAACGTCAAATAGTTTTCTGATAATCTTGAGACAGCTATATTCATCATACTGTTATTTATGACGAGGGTGCTTGAAGTCATTTTGTGCCCTCTTTCTCCTCCTTTCATAGACTAAACTGCCCTTTGCCTGCTTGTGCGTTGCTGGGGATAAACACCATGCTGGTGAAAAAGATGGCCTCTATGAGAAAAAGAATGCTTACTGAGACCCGTCAACTAGCACTTCTCAACATTCCAGTGCTTTCACAGGAAAGTATTATTGTTGAAGCTGGATGCTGAAAGAAAATGTTTTTACAACGAGTAAGAGGCCTAACGCCTCTCCCGGATCAAGACGGTGACAGGCACTGTATATACCGTTCAGGGTTCAGTAACGGCGGTCCTAGTTGCGGTCTTACTAATTCTTTAGATTTTTTTTTTTAATCACTTAACTGATTTTTTTTTTTTTTTTTTTAAATGAAAAAATAAAGTGAAGAAATTTCTGCTTATTTCAGTTTGGCTTTTTGAATGTGGTTAGTGGTCAATACGTAGACCCTGATTCTTTTCTTCTGCAAGTCAGCACCTTTACTATAAAATGGTATTATCTTAGTGTACATAATGAAGTAGTCTCCTCACCCTCTGTTTCAAAGGTTGTAATTTCCATGTTTGCTTTCTCAATGGCTAGTGTTGGAAGATGAACTGAAGCTCTCAACTTACCATATAAGTTATGTAAATGCTTAAGGCAAGCTTTATTTCTGCTATTTGCCGGTTTCCTGCTATCTGGACGACTGAAGCAGCCATATCTGCTTTATTTCTTCAAAATTTATCATACCGTCATGAGAAATTCCAACTAAAAATCCTTTAGATGTCCTCTCTACCCCCGTCCAGTCCCTTGGTCAGAGAAAGGATTTCTAAATCGTTGAAATCGATAAAATGCAGCCTTTTTAAAAAGAGTGTAACAGGTCACAGGCCATCTAGCTGTACAATGATATATTTTCCTCATTTAAGTAACGTTGAGAAAAATCCCTCGCTCGACTAGCTGAACAGACGCTACTGTTTCAGTGTTGGAAACAGTTACGGTCAGGCGTGGTGCTATTGGGAAATGGTAGTTTTTAAAATAGTTGGATCAGAAATTGTGCGTACGGTGAGAGCTAACTGCATAACTAATGGCATAACTAAAAGCAGAAGAAAAGTGGTATGCTAAAACGAGCGCCGAGAGAAGTTGACAGTAAGATAAAGCAAGTGCCTAAAAGTGGAGTGTAAGTCAGCTACAAAGGCTCAATTTTGAGTGTACTGTAGTGAAAATGTTTAAAGAAATCATTTGTGCCTATCTGTCACTCTGGAATAGGATGCAGGTCGCCTGAATCCCACTTGAGCATTTCTAAAATGCAACGGTTGTTTTTGTTGCTGTCATTTTTTGAATTTACCCAAAAAAGCTGAATACCTATGTAATGGTACAAAAAGGCATCCTCAAAGCCCTGTGAACAAATGGACCTACCGATAAGGCAACAGCGGCTGACTTCAATGTAACTAATTTCACTGTTGCCTTACTTCTACAGGATTTGCCTTCTTTTACTCCAGCCCAAATCAAATACCTGCTATTCAGTAGCCACCTGACAAACTGGCAGTTATCTGCCCCTCCACACCGTTTGCTTAAGTTTTTACTTTCATATATGCAGAAATCAACCCTGTAAAATGACAATACTCCATTTTCTGACAATAAATGTATTCGATGCGTTAATTAGCTTTTGGAAGCAAAGAATTGGGAAGGTTAACGTACCAAGCTGTCGTACACGGTTTTCCATCCGTCTTTAAGTCGCGTAAAATCCTTACTAATGTTCGTGAAGCACGGCAAGTCTTCTAGCCGACAGATTTCATCCCATGATTGCGGAGGAAGCCAGGTGCACGGATTAGAGAAGGGATTGTCCAAGCCTATGCCACCGGTCAATAGGAATTTCCATTCATCCTCGTTAATCTGCGGGAAAAAGCGCTGCTCTTAGAACTAAATAAATAAAATCGGATAGTTTTAATATGTTCTATAGGAAATCACTGTGCTTATCTGATTTCTTAGACCAGTTGAAAAAGAATCCTACCCGAAGCATTTAGTGTACGATTTTCAGTTAACAATGAATTTGAGGAACTGGAAAACTTAACACAAAAGCTGATTTTAAAATTGAAAAGATTTAACGCTTCAAGTGAAGATGAGTTATTTCTTAAATTGCCTCTCACAATTCGTTTTTATAAGCTTTTAGAATTCAGAATACGTTACGGTAAAATTTTGTAAAACCTTAACCCTAAGAATAGTATAGGGCGGACTTAGGTTTCAATAACATCCAGAAAAGCTATTATCATCCAGTATGTTTTTTGCCACGCTTGTTTGCGACAAATTTATTTTATTCTATAGAATCTTCTTTGCTTCTAGTAATTGCTTATTGAACTCAAACAACAAAATTCTGGATTAAATTTTACTATTACGTATACGCTTATTTTCCTATTTTATCCTCTCAATTCTTACGGCTGGTCGTTTGAACAGGAGATTATTTTTAATTACTTACCATTTTCTCATATTTCAGGAGATTCACAGTTAGATAGAAAGAGAAGAGCAGCTTGTCCTTTTCAAACAGTGAACGACAGACATTGACGTAAAGAGAGTAAGTGAAATGATCCTTGAGAATCTTCAACCTACAGGTGTCAGGAAAAGAACGATCTTCCATTAATATCAAGCTTAAGATCTGTGCATTTTTGAAGCCTACTACAAATAAATTGGATCCCCTTAATCGTAAGAAACTCTCTGTTCAATTAGCCTCAAAAGAATCGTTAAATTGGGGTACCGATTTTTGGCCAAAATAACAAAAACCAAAATTACGACTCCCCGACACGTTTTGCTGAGGAAAAGAGCAGTCTCCTCTGGGAGTGGCAAAAAGAACAACAATCTTAAGATTCATTATGAACAAGAACACCACGGCTCAAATCCAAACCGCTGATTTTTTATCGTCTTCTGTAATTTATTTTCTATTCTACAGACGCTATAATCGCAAATTTACGAAAAACTTACGACTGTTAATTATTTTCTTTAAATTAAATAAAAAAGGAAGGTTTGTCAGTCATCATTTCGCCAAGAGTTACGTTAGAACAGCCAAAAAGAAATGAAACACCTATACAGATGGTTAGAAACCAAGCACCTGCATTCATACAGTTATGTCAAACAAAGAAAAGAATTAAGAAGAATATAAAAATCTCAGAGCACGTAGTGAATACCACCTGATTAGTGGAGACGACCCAAGAAAAAAGTCCCACGTGAATTATTAACTGACAGAATTTTCTGTGCCTTGGCAGGTCTGCCTTTTTATGTCTTTCATGGGCAAAGCTGTGAAAATGAGCTTACACCGATCGTGCCCCGGGAATGCACAGTGTCAGCTGGAATTCAGGTCCCGCATCTTCCAATTTCTGCTAGCACAAAGTTTTTCTTTCAAACAAACTAAGTAAAAAACGTTTTTCTTATCGCTCGCTGACTTTGATTTAGGAACACAGGAGCGTGTGGCTGCTTTTTTGAGACAAGAACACGTAAGATTTAAAGTCAAAGGGATAGGTGTACAGAATGCAGACTGCCTTTTGGCAGAAGGATAAGTTGAACGTAGTTTCAAATACGATAACAAAATATTAATTCTGACTTGAATGCGTAGCATTTGTGATAAAAACGCGTATGCTAATCTTGAACTATACAGACCTTAAATTCTAATGAAAAAATAACCTTCGTAAATCAGTACACCATTAAAACAAACGCTTTTACGTTAAGTGCTACCTTGCCAGGAACCGCACCTCACTTGTATTTAAATAAAATACAGACTGTCACAGATAATTCAGAAATTGCAATCTGTAACACTAACTGTTTTTTCTGCAGTAGTTTCCCCTGTCTTTCATTCAGTGAATGACCACAGAAGTAGCTAAGCTAGAAAAGCAAAGCTCCGTGCATTTAATCCACAGATCTGGAGATCAAACAAGCTGCCGAAATACAATTTATTAATTGAATTGATGGAATACTGAAAAGATCTCTTAAGAAAATCTCCGTGTAGCTAATTCACTTCGGCGTTACGTTTTGAACAATCCTACTGCGATCTTAATCAATCACACGTAAAATCAATCCAGGGCTTGCTTTTATGAGATCATTGAAGATTGCAGTTTCTCCCGTTCTCGTGAAGAAAAAATGGAAGAGGGAGAGATGCCCCGCATACAAAACTGTAATCAAACATTCCAACATTTGCTGGGTTAATAACTACTGCTTTTCCTACTCTACAACCTAGGCCCCCGGACGCAAGACTTCATTCTCTTTTACCAGTTGCGTGAATGTTTCTTATCTGCTTCGGGAAGGCGTACAAAGTCAATACATTAAACACAAAATTAAGGTGAGCAGACCATTTTAATCGCTCTGCTCCTTTGCAATTTCACACGTGTCTTAAGTTAGCAATTACTAAATAAAAGAGTGAAATATGTTGCGCTTGTATTACGTCATACCATTTTGTCTCTATGAAGAAATTGTCTTCCAGAACAATATCCGGCAGATATATACAAAGAATGCTTCAGAACGCGACGCCTTACGTGACACGCTTCGCAGAAATGGCAATAACTTCTCTAGACTAACCGAACATGTCACCAATTACATATGGCAGATTACCCCGCTTACCTTGTTTGTAAATCTTCTGATTTCTCTGAGTTATCTATAGACATGGTGAAAAGGTTAATAAACCACATGAGAGAGTACTGATACATCGGCTCAATGTTGGCTAGATCGGTAATAGAAAAAAACAAGATCGATGAATGGACAGCAATAGGACGATAGCCCATACGAGTGGCATCAATCTTCTTTTCTGTTTCTTCGGCTACAGCTTGCTTTTCAGAAATCTCGTTAGCCAGAACTTTGGAAGAAGACAATATCTTAATAGCGGTTTCATCCTCCAAAATATTTCCTTCCGAAGCCGAAAGAACTTCTAAAATCTTGTCTTCTATTTCTTTTAATTGCCTATGATAAAATAAATTTTTTTTTGCTTATTAAATTTGGCAATTTTCTGCTAGTTTTACAGAAGGTTACGCGTAGATTCTTTCCACGGTACGCAACTTACGTAAGAAAACCTTTTTGTACCTGTTACTAAGTATTGGCTTAAATTTCAGAAAAATTAAGCTAATTTCAGACTCGAAATAAACATTGCAAAGGGAGAATGGGTCACAACATTTTGAATGCTACACGTTTCATGCTTTGATCTGTGGGCAAAGATCCCTTCCGCGTGTGCAATAATAGCAAATATAATGCAGAGTGGGGGAAAAAAAAAAAAATCAAAAAAAAACAACTGTAAAACATCAACGTTTGTGAGGACAGCAAATCATACGTTAATAACAACTTGAAAGGCACATGTAAAGACAGAAGACAGGATCAAGAATTTGCTCTACAATGACACATCCCCCTAACTTCTTCAGTATTTTATTACAATCCCACATATAGCAAACTGTGTCTGTGACAGAAAGCCATAAATGGTACGAGTACGAGAAAGACCGTGCGTTCTGATCAGTCTAAAAGCCAAATGAGCCGAGCCTGGGCTCTCAAAAATCATGCTCTTGAATTTCCTGTTAAATCAGACCTAAATAATAAAACAATTAAAAAATGCCTATGAAATGTATTTCCAATGATTTTGATTTTCTTAAACTGCAATCTGCTTCTGTCCCTACCAAGGGAAGTTATCTTCATACCTTTTATTTGCAGCCCCTTGAAGGATGAGGGCTTGTTTTTCTCCTTCGAGATCTGGTCTTTCTCTTGCAACTACTATTCCAAGAAGCTGATCCTGCATTCCTTCTGAAGTTATCATGAAATTCAATAGCGTTACCTGTTAGAAGGAAGATGTTTTGAGAATTGATCGTATACAATTAAAATGCTTCCTCATTTACAGGATGAGGACTGCACAACGACGCCTTATACGAAAATTGGATGGTAAATGAATAGCAGATGAGAGTTTAAGATCGTGTACCGGAAAGTTAGCGCTTGAAATTACACTGAAACTCTAATGCTTCAAGTGACTGGTTCACGTAACGTAAATGAACGATCCTTCGATACCTTTAGCCTTCAAATAGCTTTTTCAGAGAGACTTCTATGAATGGAAGATTCAAATTAATGCACAAGTTCTGTAAATACATTGGTTCGTGTTTGTTTTCCAGATCTGTTCAATCTGAACATCCCACTGCAGAAGGGATGCCGACACAGTATTTTAGAAAAACACAAATACAGATCGCATTTTAGAACTTTAAGAAACTTCTTTCTACTTTATAATCAATCCTCGCAATTTTCATCAAGTAAGTGGAAACACAGATGCCGGAGTTACACTTTTAGTTGACGCTGCTCCCACAACATACACTTTCCCCTCTTAATTGTCCTGTTCTCATGTAGTTTGGGTTGTTATTACCACAGATATTTGTACCCTACTAATAGCATAATAGCACCTCTTTCTCTTGAGAAAATATCTTTAAAAAAAAAAAAAAAAAAAAAAAATTTGAAAACTTATTCACTAAAAGGATTTCTGTGCCATAACGTATTTATAACCGACTCAATAAATGACGTGCTTTGGTTGAAAAAGCAAAAAACATATAATGTTTTGTACGAAAAAGGTAAAAAAATACATTACCAGTAGAGACTAGAAAATACTTGATGCGCGTAGTTCAAAACCAAAAAAATCAACTCACTGAAAGTCTCTGTAGTGACTACAGATTCTCTCTGGGCTTTTTTGGTAGGTACAGATGATCTGTATTTCCAAAGAACGTTCACCTGAACCTTGGGATTAGTGACGATACAAAATACCCGTACAGTCAATTTGTCTTAATCTTCTTCCTCTAGTACTATGAAAAGTTGTCAAAACCTTTTTTCTATGAGCTTCGCTTGCGAAGTTAGTAGAGATAGTATTCTCATTTTCTTAAAATACAACATTAATAGGTATTCCTTACACCACACCTCATTTGAGGCTCTTTCACTGCTTTTTTTAAACGGGAATTTTGAGATAAAGTTCAGTTGTATGTGACTCTAAGAATCATTATGATCTTCAGAAGCATTGCGGCCTAATTTCTTCCCCCATCTTCTCTCAGAATTTTAATACTGGTAAACTGATATATAATATACAGACGGATCTAAATATACAGATTATATAGATCTAAAGGCTATAAACATACGAACATTTCAGAAGCTCCATTTCTCTTCTTCAAAGCAAAAAGTTTGCTACGAGCAGCTCTGAGGTAACTTTCGGCCAGAGCGGCTACGCTCTGAAAAGTTGGCTGGCTCGGATACCTGAGTCTTTGAGGACTAAGCGCAAACGTTAAAATCTGCATTCTTCCTTATCCTCAGAGGGCCGTAATGATGTTTTTAATGCACGTGAATAGACAGCATTCCTAGAGCTGAAAATCATGAGGTTTTTTAGTGCTTTTTGAATTAATCAATTTCTAATAAATAATCTTACAAATGGAGAAAAGATACTCTGCATGACTAATAACTGCAAATATATCTCTGTACTGCAAATATGTTCTATATGTGTCTTTGAAGGCTTCGCTATATAAGACATCAGAATTCATTACGATCATTTCTATGAAATACGATAGCCCTATCAGTAACTATTTTCTCTGGACTCTTTTTCCATTAGCTACCTCCAGAGCGACCTTCAGGATAATCACAGCAAAGGGTGTCACAATTACGTTTGGACAAATTTATTTAGATATTACTTTTCTGTCTTCTCCCTCTATCAATTGCTGATTGACAACTAGAAGATTTTAATTCTATTAACTATCAGCAATTCTTAGGAAACAATTATCATACAATTTTAAATACATATGTACTAGTCTAAGAGTACATATTTTGCAAGCTCTCTTTCCTGTTATATTTCATCTTTTTTTTCTTTTCCTGAACCTGATGGTAATTATCTTTTTTGATAAAAGAACTGAACAAAAGTTATTCCCTTTCGTTCATTTTTGTGCTTTTTTCCCCCACTTTCAGTACTCCTTAGTTGAAACTTAGCCTTCCACATTGCTGAATATCATGTTTACAAAGCTTGACTCAAAGATTCTGCGTTTCAGTACAGCCTTTAGCCAAAGTGCCGATTTACAATACTTTTCAATTAAAAACTCTTTAAAAGGAATGATGAAGAAAAAGTGCAATACTTCCCTCAAGCAATTTTAAGATGAAAAAACCCACCCATTTTATTCTTGAAAGCAGAAAAATGCTTTTTCTTTGTTCCTCGAATATAAAAATTATGTCCCCATTTTAGCATTTGTTATTTTATTTTATTTTATTATTTTATATTTTATATATATTAAATTTTATTTTTATATCTTTCATAAAGGAGGCACAATGTCAGAAATTACCTGTACTACAAAAAAGAATCTTGAATATGAAAGTCTAATTAGAGTTTGCATGTCATGCGAATGTTATATTAAATCCCTGAATACGCTTTTGTAATAAAGGTTACTGAGAGAATCGAGAGATAGAGACTGGAAAAGGTGTTACAATAAATCAACGTTTTCTTAGAGTATGAAAATACGTTGGTATTGCAAGGTGACGTATTACATACGAGATACAACACTGGTCTTCCAGCAGTGCCGAAAACAAAAAATTCTAAGTGAGGAAGAATCAACAAAAGCCAGAAAATCTTCCCCGCTGAAGCCAAGGAATCACTCTGAAGTTAAAACAGAGTTGTACTTTCAAAATTCTCACCTTGACAGATATTTCAGGAAGATAATGAGGATTTCTCAGCTTAGTCGTAATATAAAAGCGGAATTCAGGAGCATACTCGATAGTGGAGTCTCCGAGGCAAATGCATATACTTCCCGACTGCTTAAACGTCTGTTTGAGCAACAGTGGCTCTAGAATAGGATCCAGTTCTTCTCCGATATTCTCTAGAAGCACTTCAACACAACGTAAGCGTTAGTAGGGCTGTCTTGGCATTTATACTATTTATACTACTCAGTGACTGTCTTTTGCAATCTGTAAGCAATGCACAAAAAGTGAAAATATCAATCGGGCAAAATTTACATATCTAATTAACGTTTCTTAGAGCGTTCGGCCAAATAAAAACCAAATTAAAGAACTGAATTTTTAATTTCATCTTTTTTCCCTAATATTGTATCTATTTCCAAACAAGCAGCTGAAACTCCTATTACTGCTGCCGATGGATTACCATTCTTAAAAATGGAAGTAACAACAAATCATACGCCATGTGCCACCGAAAGAAATCACTTTGAGTATCCACGCCTTCTTGTCTTTCAATGCGAGACTTCAAGAATATCAAAATCGAAAGAAAAATAACGGAGAATAAACAATCTATTTCTTTACTTCAGCTCCAGTCATCCAACTAAATTAGCTGCGATTATCATTACGTATTCTATTAACTAACTTGTTTATGTTTGAGGGTACAACAGTACGGCAGCTGCAGTAAAATTACAGAATCCAGGAATCATTAAATTATCACAGCCTAGCACTTGGGTAATTCATACTCTTAAAAAGCCATAAATAGAAACAACATTACTTTTTAGAAGTCAAATGATTGTAACATGAAAACAAAGACGTGATAGTTCTTGCAGAGCAATTAAAAGATACCAATTAAACTGAGGATTAGAATCATTTTCTCCTAAGAATTAGCTTATAACCTGCATCAAAGACATCAACGACGATAGTTATAATTTAACGCCGGAGTTCTGTTTTTTATTTAATTGTGCCCTCTCTAGGTTTTCCTGTAATGTACACTTTCATTATTCAATAACTTACCAGGACTGCCAAACTGAATGCAATTTTCCAGTGTCGTAACAAACTGAGGGTCGCTGAGCTTGATCACGTGCAAGCTATTGACTTTTTCCATGTTCTTTATCCATTTATTTGCTTGACCCTGGGGATCTATCATAAGAGGCCATCTTCTCGCATTTCTGAAGGGAAAAGTACACATTTCAAGGCTGAAACAGAAGCTCTTTACTGTTACCTCAACGTCATTTTTAAGGCAATGTATTTTCTTTTTTCATTAAAACAAAAGCTTGCAAGTCCAAAATCCTGCAGCTGAGGTACATGCTCAGCTGTAATCTTTAACAGATTAAGAGGAAACGTGAAACTTCAAGTTACTTGCCCACAAAAAAATAAATTTCCCACTTCCAAAGAAAGTTCTTAGAATAATAATTCTTAAATCCGAGAAAGATTAATCTCATTTAATTTTATAATTCTTTCAAACTAAAAAGATCGCTGTAAGTTTGGAAATTCTGAACAGCTTTAATGTTGTAGACTTAAGTTAGCATTGCCAAGTGAACGAATGGATGCAAGAGGTGACTTATACTTCAAGATATCATCTTTTAAACCTAATCCTAAAGCACTATGGACACGCACAACGTCTCAATGTTATTTTTGCCAGAGCTAATTACTACTTTATGGGGTTTTTTTTTTGCAGCATTCTTTACCACACGTAGGTATGCTGACTCTAATAAAAGTTAAACACAGAAGGCCTTCATTGCTGTTGAAACCATTTTTAATGGACAAAAATGCACAAGTAATACCGTGTATATTTCCAAAAATATCTCCAAATGGCTCTCAAATTCTTCCTTAAAAAAAAAAAAAAAAAAAAAAAAAGCGTGTTCATTGCTCTAAAAAACTCAAGTTGCATTTTTATATTGTTCTTGAGGTCCTAAAAAAAAATGTAAGCACACACATATAACGACAAGCATAACACGTACTTTCAACCTGAGCTAAACTTATCTGATTTTTCAAAATTGCGAGCCATCGTTATTTAGTTTTAAAATGCTAATCATCTTCTCATCAGTTCAAAGGGAATTTTGATCAAAGCTTTATAAAAGTGAGGGGAGGGGATGTACTGTGGAAGCGGTGGATTCATTAACATGCGTCAACTTTGGAGCTTAGGTGATCGAATTATTAATATGGTAATTGCTTACAAAGTTACATGTTACATTTATAATCCCAGCACGCCTCCGAAACATCAGTAAAATGTTTCGCTTCCAGACGTACGATCAGTTCTAATTCTTAAGTGTGAAAAATACACTGGGGTTTTTAGCTAGCGAATTATTCTTTGACATCTGTTTAGTTTTGTACTCACAGCACCTGCCTAATTACCAAAGCTGAATTATTAACTGCACATCTATGTTTCGAAACGTTAGCTTAATATACAATATTAGCTAAGTGTGAAAACATTTGCTCTGCACTAAAAGAAGTATCAGACCACCGGCATTGGACAACATCAGCCTCCTCAAACAGTGACAAGAATTTTCAGGTAAACGGCAACAAAAATGAAAAGGTTTGTATCAGCAAGTTCATGCGATGCAATATTGCAGAAAAGATGTGAGGTACCTGTTACATAAGTATCTACTAACAGGCTTGCCAGCCATTAACCTGGTTCTAAGAAGCTTTTATTCTTTGTAGGAAAACACAGAGCAACAGATGTGAAATGAAGTATACAAGGTAGCAATCACAAAGAGAACACCAGTCAAAACAAGGTGAACTCAGCTTCAGTTGCCCTAAGAAGAAAACCCAGAAGCTACAAATCGGTAGCTATGTGCTGGCAAGCATACTGCGCAGAAGTGAGAGGTGCTTCGTTGAGTCATAATGGGCCTGGATGTTACATCATTTGGCAAAATACTGTCTGTAGACAAGCAGTTGAAATCTATATCATCTCCGTAGCATTTCCATATAGGGGAAAAATCCTCAAAGAAGGATTTACAAAATAGTCTCCATTAGCCCTGCAGAAACACCCCTTGGTAGTAACAGACAGCACATTTATTTTAAATTAACAGAGCTTTAGTTTCTGAAGGATGATTACTTTCATATCTACTGATTATACTACGAGCATAGAATTCAAAATTCTATTCTTTCACTTCTTGCATCGTTCTTGAATTCAAAATAGGATAAAGCCAAGCTGTAGAACAGAATGTTCACCACTTTGTATTTCCTCTGCGAATAGCTTCTGTTTAATCAATCCCATACAAAGAACCAATCAACACAAAAGCGCTGTCATAAATATCTGAAATATATATTAATTTGAAGGTGAATATCGTTTTGGGTTTTTTTTTATCCTGACTTTATGCATGTATGGAGACGTCCAAAGCACGGGTGAAGCGCTTTAGAACATTTAAACTGAAGAGTAATCCCGTATGCAGCATGTCTGTGAAATATCATTGCTTTTGGTTTCATTATAACAATCCAGAAGAGTTTAAAAAGAGGAGAGGGAATTCACAAATTTAAAATCTTCACATTATGAAGTTGAAGGGTATTATCAGTACTTCTTCAATTGAAACATCACAGTCATTTATTTATTACATAACTCTGGTTGTTAGACCAGCTATGCAGTTTAAACGTACGCAGTAGAAAACCGTCTACACAGGTAGTTAAAAGACAAGCATGTTGTAAGAAAGCAATTAAAAACAACCATGCTTTTGAAGATTTGTTTTACTTACGAGATAATGATGCCATTATCAATAGAAAATGTGTCAGAGGGTAACCCAGCAATATTCCAAGCTCTGATTTTCACCGGCTCTCCCAAGGTAGTCATTAAGGAAAAATCGTCAGAACAAGGAATGTTTCTCGCTTTACACATTAACGTCCACTCTTTGGTTTGCATCTAGATGAGAAAAGCAGCAAATATTAACTGAAGTTCTGCCTATTTACAATATTTCCACAACTATTAAAAACAATTTCCAATGCATTTCCTGTACTACACGCTACAGACAAGAGCAGTATATCTCCAAACGGAGAGAAACTCACACTTTTGTACAGGATATCTAAAAATGTCACTAAAAATGCCTTTGCGTGTGATTTCTATATGTGAAATGCAGGTATATTTGGTTAGAGATGCCTCCACGTCTTTTAAGAATATCGTCTACGCTAGAATTTACACTTGCCAGGAATACATCTGAGAAACCTTTACGATATTTCTCCAAAAATATTCCTACTTTCCCAGACACAAAGAGAGTTACTTGAAATGCACTTAAAAGAATAAAACAGAAAACTCTCAAAATTATGTACGTGCGATGTGTAAAACCTGCCATTTATTTACGCTACAAATACTTATAAAGTGAACTCCCTCTACAGAGGATTTAAAGCGGTAATATCAAAGTATCTGTATTACGAAGAAAACAATAGTTGGAAAAAGCAGCACAACATTTTCTTGAGAAAAATGGAGAAAATAATTACTTTGATTAAAAATGAGAGAAGGAAGAAGTAAAGTGAATTAAATTTAGATTATTAAAAAACACGTGCATGAAGTTACAGGGCGCATTACTTTTCTGTAGCTGGATGTAAATGCTCCTAGGTAAGCTACGATTCCTGACGAAATAAGTATATCTCCAGTCAAATTGATGTACTGCCTTGCCAGCTCCAAAGCGGTCTCATTCCAACGAGTCTTTTCACCACCGAGGCCTCCAATCAACTGCTCTGCTCGCTGCATTTTTTTGCGGCATAGGTCAACCTTAAGGGAAAAAGAAACCAAACTGATTACGTGATCGCTTGAGAAATATAAAAAAGTATTCACAATTAATTTCTCTTCACAGGTGCTTTCTTAATTTCCTGAAACATAAAGAAAACATCGATTTACAAATTAAATGCTTCCAAAGGAAAAACACTCTCGCTACCGGCACAGTGAAACCCATTAAAATTTAGCTGCCCTTTCATCTGAATTAAGAAAGACAACAAATATAAAACCCGCAATTCACTGCAATTCACGATAGCTCCGCACGCGATACGGAAAATACTGAAGTCAACGAAATGATCTACGTGTCCCAAAGAATCACAAAAAACTCAAAGAGGTCGTTGTCTCACTAAAGTAGGTATTTATGTTATTTCCTGTGAAAAAACACGAATACATAATCTGCATTTCCGCTGTTGCAGGTTTTTATCTAAAGCAGCTTTCCAAGTTTTTTTCCAAATTTTCCAATTTGATTTAACAGGTATTTAATCCAGCTCTGTCTCTGAGTTCCTTCTATCTGCTATGGACACGTTTCAGGCAGAAGATGATAAAATGGCTCCATTTTAAATTCTGATAGTATTCTTGTAACAAAACCTCATGATGTTGTATTACAAATCTTAAAAACAAAAAATAAAAAACCGTCGTCTAAACGTTGCCTGTCTTTGCACGCACAGTAGCTCTGCAGTTAGGAACAGAGTTTACCATGAACAAGCTAAAAATTGTTTTGGCACAAAAGGTGTAACTAAAACCTCAAATGTACTGGCCTGCAAGTTAACATTTAATCAAAACCATTGAAACCATTGAAAATTAACCAACTCCTAGGAAAGCAAATGTGAGTGAGGATGCAGGAGAGCTATGCCTGTAAATCACGACATCTGCATTTTTCATTACCCTAAAGCATTCGTTCCCTATGCTTTGTGCATTCAAATCTTCAAGATCTTATCACTGAAATAAAAAGATGTCAATCTACAAGTAAGACGGCACACAGGCAGTTAAAAGGAAAAATACCATTTGATAATGAAGTAAATTTCAAGTAACTGATGAAAAATCGGTGGAACAACAGTTCATATTTTGCATCATGTACCTGATTTTCTAAGTCAGCCTTCTCCTGTTTCTTGGATTCCAGCGTCTGTTGGAGTACAGCCAGTTTATCCTGGACTTCTTTCAGGTCAGCCTGTTTCTTTCTTAGACCATCCATAGCAATCTTCAGTTCTGCTTCAGCTTCATTCAACTTCAGCTTTTTGGGCGCAACATTTTTTATCACTCTAAACAAAGTCAAAGAATAAACTGAAAACCTGAAAAATGCACCCTCGTTCCAGAATTACTGTCAAAAAAAGTCAATACAGGAAAGACGAAGGGAAACGTCAGCAACTCGGCAGCTATGCACTGTCCTGTTTTTCGTTATTTGGTGATATGACAAGACAATTGGTGTTTGCTTCATTTACTTCATTACTTATTTCTGTGCTGCTACTGACTGACTTTGGCAGTTTCTGCAAAACTTTCTGTAATAGCTAATACCTTAAAGTGAAAATGGTTATCCTTCTGAGCTGTATCTCATTTAGCCACAACTTAGAATCCATTACAGATGGATTTCTGCCATTGGAAACACATAAATAATTGTATTAAGTTACAGATACACTGAACACACGCAAAGAGCTAACCCACAAGGAAATTAATAGCTTTTCATATCCAAGAATGTATTTTCCGGCTTTGAAGACTCTATTTTCTAACAATACCTGTACGAGGAGAACATTGGAAGCAACACAAAACGGAAAACATACTGTTTATCTTTTCAAAAATGTAGCAAGACAAGGTGCCAGAAGGTCCCTATCTCACTATTCCACAAATATTAACGTCGTAATTAATTAATCCTCTCTCTTACTTCTAAGTTGCATATCCTGTTCAAAGTCCACATTTGTAGTTAATTTTCTTTCCAATAATAGGTCACCATAACATTTGAAGTTGTTCTCAAATGCAGAACTACCAAGTATGCATTTCCTAATATTTTAGTCAACGACTACCATTCTAACGCTACTTACCGTGACTCAAATTTCAGATTAACCTTAGTCACCCGGTGGTGATTTACTGTTGAATGTGGGTTCCAAATATTTCTCAGTAGGAAACATCATCAAAACTGCATATATTTTTTCAGCACACCAAAAACAACACGCATAAGGATACGCAAGGTATCCTCGGGGCTCGATACGGTTAGAAACTTCCAAAGACATTTCAATAATACCTCTGTTTGCTATGTGCAACACTCCAAAAAGGTTAACTTTATTTGCTAACTGAATAAACATCGCTCCTGTGCCTTCTCAGAAAAATCTAGAACTGAAAATCAGGTTATACACCTTAACATTAGATATCTTCTATGAATGAATGTTTATGACTGCTTATTTGCACAAATCTTGCATCGGTAAGAAGTAGTATCAAATTTCCTTTAGCGTAAATACAAACTCACTTCTTCAACAAAGTTTATTTTAATTATTATTTTTACACATACTTACTTATCATAAACATCCATGGCTATGACCCATTTGCATAGACCCTCTGCTGCCGTGGAAGCATTTCGAATCTTGTCCGGTACAAACTCAGGATTTGTAAGATACTGTTTTCTTATGATAGCCATGTAAGCCGGGGGAATGTTATCCTTGTCGTATTCACGAAGAGACTGAAGAAATCTTATGTCACCCAGAAGTCTCTTAGCCGGACCCCAGAAATCCTCAATTTTTCTTCCGGAACCTGTTGGATCAGGAATCCTATCTGCCTTGATACCTTTAAGGATGCATATGGTTTCCATTACAAGCTTGACACCAGCAGGAGGACTCTTCATGGACTTAACCACTGTAATATCCTTACAAACATACAAGCGAATAAAACGAAACAAAGAAAAACATCCAACTTTTAGAACTCTGAACATTCGTTTGAATTAATTCCTCTGTTACAGTAGAAATAATAAGCATTTTTCTATCAAGATAATATTTTTCCACGCACACCTACTATTTTCAAACTTGATAATTTGAAACACATTGCGATTCTAAAAGCTTGTGTAGGTCACACGTATATATAGCTCACTTTCATTCTGAAAAAAATATATTTTTCTTTTCACCCCCCACTCTACTTCTCTCTTTGAAGTGCTCTGGAGTTCAAATTAACATTGCCTTCTAAACAAAAAGACCCGAAAGCTAGTTAATGGTCAATTTGGAAGAGTAAAAAAAAAGTCTCATCTGTAACTCATTTTTATACGTAATTTCTGCCCCTGAATCAGCAGTGGGCATTGCACTTCAGTTACGGAGTTCAGACGTTCTACCGCTAACCTTCGGTTCAGGCTCTGTAACAGTATTTCCAAACTTACAGAATCAATTCAGCAGTGGCTTAATAGATTTGGTATAACACAAGGCAAAACTGTCTCCAACCATAGTGCTCTCCAAGTACTGAATTAAATCCATTAGTACTCTGGTCAGTTATTAAACCCCCAGAATGAACTGAAGAAGGAAAGAAGCAACTAAGAAAAACGCTGCATCACGCAAAGAAAAATCTCCAATTTCTAATACGAATAAGCAATGTTTAAAATGCAAATGTGTAAGCATAACGCAAAAGAACAAAATAATTGTACATGTGCAAACACAGCCAATTGAACAGAAGGTTAGTGAACTAAAGATTAATGTAACATCATCCTTCTCAAAGACTAACTCTGCATGGAAATTCAAGTACTCTTTCTAACAGCCTTTCTCAGAAAATAACGTACTTAAAATATTAATGGAGTTCTAGACTCAAATTATCTTGCCAATTGGTGCTAGATTTTGACAGTTCGCCCAAGGTTTTGCTTAGTTTTGGTTTTGAGTTCTAAGATCTTGGCAATTTGGATAGAAAGACGTATCTTTTACATTCTGGAATTCTCTACTCACGCCACAAAAACACAGAAACGATAAGACTGAATGCAAATAGAAAGAAAATAACAACAGTTAGTGGAGCTTTAAGCTATGTTTTAAGAACAACTGTAACTGTGCAAGTGTTCAAATGAGAGAAAGGACAGCTTATCTATAAAGCCAGGGAATTTCACCGAGGCAGTCAGAACACAGGCTGATAGGAATTGCGGGGAAGGAAGTCTAAGAGAACCAAAGACCAAAGTTAACCATTCCATAAAATAAAATTAAGGACAAAATACAAAGAAACTTGATGAGGGTTTTAAGTAGAGTAAAATACTATTTCAAAGACTAAACGCAAACTAAAAGCAACTAAAAGCAACGTGAAGTGTAAGAAACTTTATGTAAGTGTAAGAATAACTGTAAGAAAAGCAAGAGAACTGCCGTTTTCTGAAAAGAGGGAGATATCGGTATGTAATAAAGCTCTTTGTAACTGGGACGATGACAAGCGCACCCTATAAAAATAGTTTACCAAAATGGCAGATCATAGCTCCAGAAATGCAGTATTTTCGTTAATGAATGAAGGACAGAAAAAAAAATTATACTAATTTCATAGCACTCAATTATGTACAGATGTTTCTCTAAAAAAGGAACTTAGTAGTGCATTTACGCACACAGGCTTGTGGGCAGCGTTTGCTGTCAGCGGAGTTAAGGGTGAATCTGAAAGTCCAGTGTAAGTGCTATAAGCTCCCCTACATGCACTTTTTATTTGTTTTCGTCATGCTTCTTAATTATGATTTGAGGAAAAACCTCTTACTTCCCCACCTTCCCCCTGGAAGTTCCTCTTTTTTTTACTCCTCTTACAATAAAACTTTTTTGATACATTGGGCAGTTAAAGAAGCTGAAGAATTACTTAATTGGCCTTCAAAGCTGCATTCCTGTTTTGTTATTCACAAATACACAACAGCCTTGAAGAGTCTAAGTCATTTACTATTTTCATAAACCATGCCAATGATCTGACAATGACCTAATCTGAAACTTTTGATAACAACAGTAGCTATAGATAACAAAACATTTGCTTTCACGTAAGATTTCCTCAAAGTATTCAAAAATCCTGTTTCTCACAGCAGCAGAAGCACACAGTCCACCCACACTTTTGCAGTCCGGGAAACTTCCTCTCATCCCACCACAGGCAAAGCAAAACTGGATATCCATAAAACTACAAGTTGACCACTTCCAATTCCAATGTCATACTCCCTCAACACGAGGAAACACAGAATCTCAATTCCTAGACTCCAAAAGACTAAATCTAAAAATAATACTTGACAGGGTGAAAAGTTACGAATGAGAAGGTCTAAAGTATACACTTTTCTAACTTGGCTAGCCAAGGCAAAATACGCTTATAGTTATGAATTTTGAAATGTCTAGTATAACATTTGATCATACAGTCTGCAAAAACAGTCTTATTGTATTTTTGCTACAAAATACAGTTTTTTTTCCTTTTAAAAAAAAAAAAAAAAAAAAAAAAAAAAAAAAAAAAAAGCTTACAAATTAAAAAAAAATTGTTAGTGTAACATAAACTCTGCAAAGCAGATACTCAATGCTTACGTTTCTCACAATACCACTCTAGTTCATGAATACACACAGTCAGATATACCTGTGCAGTGAGAGTGTCAAGAGCAGCCAGAGCAGCTTCTAAATAAGGCAGTGCTTGAGCTAAGTCAGCATCGCATTCGTCTTTGATGGCTTTGGCAGCCATAGCTTGCTCATTTGCCACTGCTTCATCAGCTTTCACAATTTTTTCAGTTTTGGCTACTTCTGAGGATTCTTTTTGAATAACCACCATCATCTCATCGACCTGTGTGCTGGCTTCCTGTAACTGAGGCTGCAGAGCTTCCAGCTCAGACTGCATTGAGGCGACTTGAGATGCAGCAGAGTTCAGTTTCTCCAAGCCAACTTCGTATCTTCTTTTCATTTCCATCACCTTGCTAAAAATAAATAGCACTTCATTACAAAAACATTT
Source organism: Centrocercus urophasianus (assembly GCF_019232065.1). Taxonomy (NCBI): domain Eukaryota; kingdom Metazoa; phylum Chordata; class Aves; order Galliformes; family Phasianidae; genus Centrocercus; species Centrocercus urophasianus. Next base: position 9,304,295 of record NW_024884756.1, read on the forward strand.
AATCAGTACTTGACCACTGCATTCACTAGGGCTCATTCCCCAAATTTCTCAATACATCAAGTAATCAAATACTCTATCACGCTTGTTTTATTCACTCAACAAATAACGAATGTACCAGGAATTGCGTAAGCCACAGTTTTTAACTGCTCCACTATGCATACACAGAGATTGGTTTATAGATAAATCTATTATCACTTCAAGGTAAGTGAGCAGTTATTAAGTTATTGACAACAGAGTGCCAAGAACTGCAAAAATCACAATACAGTAGTTAAGAGAAAAAATAAGAGGGAAGAGGTGAGGCTGGAATAGAATTTGTATAATTGAGGAAATCCCTTTATTAGTAGAATGTGACACAGCAATTTTTTAGATGAACTTCAGAACTTGTCTTAATTGGTATGGCAGTGTCCAATCAGTGGGAACAAAAGGAAAGCAGAAGAACTTCCTCTCACCAGCTAGGAACATACAGTACAGCTGCACAGATGTGCAGAAACCCTTTCTGAAGAAGCTCAGCAAAGCTGTAGCTCACTAGCAAGACCGTGGCACCTAGCAACTCAGAAGCTGCTTTCCCACATATCTTTCTTGCAGCCTCCAATGAATCTCAGAGGAAACAGGATGTATTAATTATTACAATTTCAATTGTGTTTTAATTTACTAGAAACAATTCACTGTTTTGTTCAGATTAGCTATAGAAGATAAAAAAAAATAATAATACTTTTTGTGAACTTGTGCTCTGTTAGTAAAGGACTTCATTGATCCTTACGTGCGTTTCTTTTCAAGCAGAGTTTTAAAAGTGGAGATCAATTCCAAGTACGAAGTAGGTGTAACATAGTTGTGTCTCTGAAGCTCCGCGTGGTATAAATCAGATAAAACAATGGTAGATGTATGAAAGCTTTTACACATATCAATACACCCACTTCGAGTTTCTTCTGACATTTCGACATCTTCCAAGAAGCGAGAGGCAACTGCTTCCAATGCATCTTCAGGCCACGTCTATGACAAATGAATCAACACTTCTCTTACTCAGCACTTCACACTTACAAATACCAAAACACTTTACAAAACAAAAACAAAAATCTTTATCCCATTTCACAGATGAAGATACCGAGACATAAAGAATCGGACTGCATTATCATTATAGAAGAATAAAAACTAGAAAGAACTCAAATACCTAGAGATTTAATTCAAGCCTCCTGTCAAATCTCATCTGGAGCAAACATTCTTACTAAAAGGAAAATCTCACGTTTTCAATATGTCCATATTGGTGTAAGATTGTTACTCTTCTTCAAAAGAATTTTTAAAATTAGACCAGGACCTGTTAAAACTTGATGGATTACATATACTTTAAATCATGTATCTAGGGCCTTTAGGATGTCATATGCAGAATATAGTCTTACTACAGAGTAGTAGGGAAAACATGGTGGTCTGCATCAGAAAGATGGTTGGTTTGTTTGTTTATTTGTAACAGAGGTTACAGTTCCAAACTTTTTTTTGGAGCACAGGTTCTGGTAGTCCTTGCAATATAGAAAACGATTCTTTTTAAAATCTATAATGTCTACAGTACTATGTTCATTCAGCTATGCTCTTATACCACAATCAGACATTTATTTTCTTGATGATTCTGTATTCTTCCTATATTAGCTTTTATTACAGTTAGGTTTATTCCATGTGTGTAAACAATTTAAAGCATGACACTAAAAAAATCCAAAGTATTTTTCGCTGCTATCTCAATCAGAATTATTTGCTAAAAAAATGACTAAACTCATATGCCTACTACATTTCCATTAGAAAAACAAGCCAAATAAAATTTTTCTTTTTACCTGAAACCAGTCCAGCGTGCAGCAGTTGACAAGAGCGGGAAATTTACGAAGGCGATTACGGAAAGCATCTCCAATTGGACTCATTGCCAGTACTATATGAAGTTGATCTCGGCAGCGATCAACAAACATGTTAAAAAGAGCTATAGGACTACCATCAGTTTGTTTGGTCCTGTCCCTCTGGCGATCTATTTGACGCATTTGTTCACAAATTTCTTGTTTCTCATCTAATGCAAAAAGGTTTGGCACTTCACCTGCATTTAGTAAGTTGTTAATGTCTTCTAAGAATGACTCTTTTTTTATCTGCGTATCAGTGAACAAGAAAACTCCCTGCGTTTCTGCTTCTGTAGATTTTCTTAGTATATCTTTCAAGTCTTTGTGCCATTCATTGGTACCGTAACTTTTGGTTATTTCAACCTGGAAAAGGTTGTACTCAGCCATGTGGGCTGCTAATCGAGTAAGAGACTGTCGGCCACTACCTCCAACACCAACAAGGAGGGCATGGCTACGAGGCTGTTTCAGAATACGGGAAATTCTACAAATATGTTCTATAGCAAACTGGAACAAGACTAGCTGCATTGGCTTTTTGCTTAAGTTATTAAACTCTTCGAGGTGACTCTCTACAACTAATCTCAGCTGATCCACATCAGTGATCTCTCTATATTTAGTGTCGTCTCTTTTAGGGTCATGAAAATCACAAAACATTAAAGTACGTAAGTCATCTTCCTCCACTCTGCCATCATTATTGGAGTCCAGATTCTGGAAAAGTTCATGAAAGTCTTCATGCAGGTCTTTATTCACAACTTCTTGGATAAATCCAACAAGCCAAGCCCGATCAGGATTATCCACCAAACGATCATAATATACTCTAAGGACCTGTATGATCAAAATAGTTACATTGTAGTACTTGTTTCTGCTGTTGAATTTGTATTTATTTTAATAAAGATAAATTGAATACAAATCAGAAGAAAAAAAAAATCAGAATATAAATAATCTTAAACTTCAATCCATAGAAAAAAATAGATATTTAGAGTCAGTTGGAACAGTCAAGCCCAGTATTATAGCCTTGGAATTACAGTAGAGATCTGTGTGGAAATACATAAACATATGCATTTGCTATGCATATTCTAATAAATACTATGCGTTTATTAATGTATAAATGTAAAAAAGGCTGCTGCAGATGAAGGAAGCCTTCAGATCTTTCTGCTACAAAAATATAGGAGAAGTTACAGTTTGTATTTCAAGCAAGAAGACAGCTTCTAGGAACCTTTTTTAATGAAAAAGATGGTGAACATTAGAAATGGATTTCCTGGAGTGCGTTGTACTTGTACTTATAGAAATGTAAGAAGCTTCTAGAAAAGCTTCTTCAAAATTTGCTATTGCTCCTTTTTTTATGTTATCCTTCTTTGAGAAAGGGTGATCAATGGGCTGAATACCAAAGAGGTCTTCCATCATTGATGCCAAATATTTTAAAAGCATAACAATTATAAAAACCTTGCTTTCCTTTAATTCCAGAGGAAAAATAAAAAAACAAAGAAGGAATGTTTCTAAGTTGCGCCTCTAAGGTGTCCATTCTACTATGATGGATGGGAAGCATTTGCTGAAGGCAGGAAGATTGTGAGTTTCTTCCAAAGGAAGACCAGAAGGAAAAAAAAAACCAATAATAATAAAATAGGGATCAAACTTTAGATTGCTCAAATTTCCAGAGATCCAGGACTACTTGCTGTTCTTTTCACAACTGATTTGTCTTTTTTTGTAGGGAAGAAGGAGGGAAGAAATCGAAAGGACTGCGTAAGCATTCAAAGCAGCAACCAGAGGCCACATAATCACATGCAAGCAAATCAGTGGTCAACTTGTCTACAGAGATACAATTTGTATTGGCATAGAACGACTGAATGTTTTGGGTTGGAAAGGAATTTGAAGTTCCAACCCCTATGCCACAGGAGGACAGGGTTTCCAACCACTTAATCAGGCACTAGATCAGGTTGTCCAGGGTTCCATCCAACCTGGCCTTGAAAACCTTCAGGGATGGAGCATCTGCAACTTCTCTCACAACCTGTTCCAGCACTTCACCACGCTCTCGGTGAAAAACTTCCCCCTGACATTTCATGTAAATCTCCCCTCTTCTTGTTTAAACCATTCCCCCTTGTCCTATCACTATCTACACACGTAAAAAGTTGATTTCCCTCCTGTTTATAAGCTTCCTGAAAGTACTGGAAGGCTGCAATGAGGTCTCCCCACAACCTTCTCTTATCCAGGCTGAATAAGCTCAAATCCCTCAGTCTGTCTTCATAGAAGAGATGCTCCAGCCTTCTGATAAATTTTGTGTCACTTCTCTAGACCCATTCTTGAAGCTCCACATCTATCCTGAGGTAAGGATTCCACACTTGGACGCAATATTCCAGATTGGGGCCTCACTAGGGCAGAGTAGAGGAGGACAATCACCTCTCTTGCTCTGCTCGTCACCCTTCTTTTGGCCTTTTGGGCTACAAGAACACATATAGCACTGCTGGCTCACGTCCAGCACTTCATCCACCAGGACCGCTAAGTTCTTCTTGGCAGGGCTGCTCTCACAAAGTTCTTCTTCCAGACTGTACGTGTATCTCAGACTTCCCTAACGCAAATGCAACATCCCGTGCTCCCATGAACCCCCTCCTCACACCTGTCTAGGTGCCTCTGGATGACATCCCTTCCTTCTGTAATATCAACTGTACCACTCAGGTTGCTTTTGTCTGCAAACTTGCTGAGGGTGCATAGATAAAGATGCTGATGCGCACCAGTACCAGGAGTGATCCTTGAGGGACACTACTTGTCACCAGTCTCCACCTGGACATATTTGATTAAGTCTGCCCATTCAGAATATAAAAAACCTTGTCTCATGAATGTGATAGCAATTTACAGCTGCTAGGCAATAGGAAAAGATATCACAAAAACATTAACAGTCAAATTGGCATCTTAAAATGACAATAATAATAATAATAACAACAACAATAATTTCTTAGCATTATGTGATTTACCTCATGAACCCAGAGACGTTTTATCATTTCTGTAGAATCTATTGTTTCAGGCCTTGACAGGCAAACACCTTGAATAACACGTGAAAAATCACGGAGATTGAACAAATAGTGTGATTTGGCTGGGGTAGGAAGTAGATTCTTCATAGCTTCTTTATATATACGCACGGTTCCATTAATAACTTGTGGAATCAGTTCTATAAATTGAGGTGGAAAGCTGTAACTGATAAGGTATAAAAGGTGGTAATTAATAAACAACACAATACACGCACACTTGTATGTCCCTGCTTTTAAAATTCTGTGCTTACGGAGTCATAAAATCATTATTTGAGCTGCAAGGGACTCTTCCATGTCATTAGTCCAATTCCCCTACAATGAACGGGGACGCACACTAGTTCAAGGTGCTCAGAGCCTGGTTCAGACTGACCTAGAGTGTCCCCAAGGATGGGGCATTCCACTACCTCCCTGCGCAACCTCTTCCAGTGCCTCACCACCCACATTGTAAAACCTTCTTCCTTACATCCAGACTATATCTTCCCTCTTTTAGTTTGAAGACATTTCCCCTCATACTGTCTCAACAGACTCTGTTAAAAAGTCTGTTCCCTTCTTTCTTATACCCCCTCTTCGGATCCTGGAATGGCGCTATCAGGTCTCGCCACGGAACCTTCTTTTCTCCAGGCTAACAGTCCCAGCTCTCTCAGCCTGCCTTCACAGGGAATCACAGAATCACAGAATCACAGAACTGCAGGGGTTGGAAGGGACCTCCAGAGATCATCGAGTCCAACCCCCCTGCCAAAGCAGGTTCCCTACACCAGGTCGCACAGGTAGGCATCCAGGCAGGTCTTGAACATCTCCAGAGAAGGAGACTCCACCACCTCCCTGGGCAGCCTGTTCCAGTGCTCCGTCACCTCACTGTGAAGAAGTTCTTGCGCACATTTGTGCAGAACTTCCTATGCTGCAGTTTCCAGCCGTTTCCCCTTGTCCTGTCTCCACTCACCACTGAAAACAGTCTGGCCTCGCCATTCTGCCCCCCACACCTTAGATATTTATAGACCTGGATCAGGTCCCCTCTCAGTCTCCTTTTCTCAAGGCTGAACAGACCCAGTTCACTCAGCCTTTCCTCGTTCCATCCCTCAGATCATTTCTGTTGTGCTCCTGTGGATGTGCTCCAACAGGCCGACATCTCTCCTATACTGAGGACTCCACATCTGAATGCAGTACTCCAGGTGAGGTCCCACCAGCACAGAATGGAGTTATACTTCCTCATGGGCAGCTTAAAAAAATATCAGTTCCCTTGCTAGATTAAAAGACCAACCTTGTCTATGAATCAAAACTAGCAAACATGGAACATGCTGGAAAAATTGCCTAAGGTCAGACATAAGCAATCATACCCTTTCCTCCCTAGATTTTTACAACTAACAATGGCAACAGAAAAGTTGGTCTAATAGCCCTTGCTATCTTCCTTCTATCTCTCTTCTCAAAGGGTCAGAAGCTGTCAAGCATCAACACAGTCTAGAAACAGGATATTACAATTTTCTGAGACTTAGCTGTTAGAATGGAGAGAAAAATTAAAGCTGAATCAATAAAAAAATTTAAAAATCTAATAATACAACTTAAAATTATTCAGCAGTGAAAGATTGAAGAAAGAATAAACCTTCTCGAACAACAGGAAATTTAAGAATAGATTGTGGTTCTGTTCTTTGAACAATTTCTAATCAAATTGTTTTTATACATCAAATAATACAGTACTACAAAGATGTCTCAACTAACTTAATTAGGCTCAGCTAATCTAGAACTTTGTTGGAAACTTCAGAAGAATAAGTTCACTATTTCAACATGATCATCAGTTCAGTTGAAGTAATGAATATCACAAAATGCACAGGATATAAAATACGTTCATTTTTTTACAACACAAAGTTCCTACAGACGTATATTTCAAATTTTCCTGTAACGTAATTAAATTATTTTGATTTTTCTACATACAAAAAGATCTCTTACCATATAGTTAGATGCCAGTCTAAGATTCTAGAAAATATCGTGTACATGGATTCATCATCAAATTCATTAATGGTGATTTTATTGAAGTGTCGCAAGAATCGTGGTGTTACTGGGTTTCGACCGCCACCTATGTATTAGAGAGCAGTACTATTGTAAATGACAGAAGAAGACAGAGTAAAACAGAAAAAGCCTAGCAATCAATATTTTTTCAATCTTCATCATTCATTCAACTAGCAGTGCCACAACAAAAAGCACCAGGTCATAAACTTAATGAAAGCAATAAGCTAGTGAAAGTATTCATGGTGTTCTCTTGCAATAAACAGTATACAAAATAAAGACTGAAATGGTCAAGTTATAGACAGATAGACTTGAACTTATTTTAACCACACTTCTGTAGAAGAAGAAAGACTTTATCATAGACTTTACATGTATGTTCTTGATTTAGAAAGCATCTCCACGCAAAAAAGCTCAAGATAGGAACAAAAGGAGGTTTTACAGAAAAAGTGCCTCCAAAATTCGGCCAAAGTAAAAAATAATTTTGAAAAAGTAAGATGCACGATTAAGCTGGGCTCTTCTTTCACAGTTTCCCTCTGTTCAGCTCTACAGACTAATCGTTTAGATAAAGTGCTTTGTGGTTGAACACTGCTGCCCTAGTTTCAGCTGGAAGTTGATTTTCTCTTTTTTCCTCACAATGTCTGGTATAATGCTGTGTTTTGCCTTCAGGAGAAAATACAGTGTTGATAACATCAGTGTTTTAGCTGTTGCTGACCAGTGCTGCACAGAGTCAAGGACATTTCAGTTTCTCAGCTTCTCATATTGTCCTACTATTGAGGGGGACTAAGGGCACACAAGAAGTTGGGAAGAGACAGAACCAGTGTAACTCACCTAAAACGGACAGAGGATATTCCATACCATATGATATGATGTAAAAAACCCTGAAGAGGGTGGAGGGAGTTGATGGAATGTGGAGCTGCATCTAAGAGACTTTTCTGGAAGTAATGTCTTCCATTTTATTATGTTTGCCCATAGCAGCATAGGCATATATTGGTAGCATGGGAGTAAAGGATGAATCTGTCAACTAATATTCCATTATATGTTGTTGCCATGCAACAGGTGGCAGCAGAGCGGCACTCTGACAATAGCATCTGATGTGGAAGAGTATATGAAGCAACGGTATGTCACTGAACTCCTCCATGCAGAAAAAAGGAACGCATCCGTTGACATTCATTGATGCTTACAGAACATTTATGGTAACCAAACAGTGGATGTGAGCACAGCGAAGTGGTGGGTTGTGCATTTCAGCAGCAGTGACAGCCTGTCCCCTCTGCTGATGCAGATTTCTGGCAAAAATGCACAGATAATGGTAACTGCACTGAACAGCAGTGTTTTGTACGTCAGAATTTCCTATATCAGTGTTGTAGTGCTCTTTGTATCTGTTTTGATTTCCATAGAAATAAACAGGAGGCATTACTGTTGGAGCGCACTACCTATATATATAGTCTACACGTACACAGGCTATGGGAAAGATGATCTCCTGACATCATGCGATTACTTCATTTTTCTGCCAAGAAAAGTAAGGCTTATCTCCACTTAGTGCTTTCTTTAAAAAGCTTCAAACAAGGCTTCATTAACCCAAAACATTTTCAAAAATACTGTTCAGATACACTCTTGTCTTCCTGCAAAGCAAATATCTCCTCCCGTTTGACTTGTGCAGTCAATTTGCTGCTCCTCAACCACTTTAGTTTGACTGCTGTTCATATTTTCTGCAAAGAAAGCATTCCCTGAGTCCTATCCATAGCCACGAAGGCCATAACTAAAGCAATAAGCATTTAGCATTTGGAAACCAAGAAAAGAGAGAAAAAAATGTATAATACATGTCTCTTACCTGGTGGTCCCATTGCACAAACGATCTGAATATCTACAAGTTTAATCATTGAGCAATCTTTAAGGTCATACCAATTCCAGTGATCTAACCACTGTCGTAGTAATTCAACAGGAGGTTGAGCACCATAGACCTCTCGGGCTGGCATGTTAACATCATCTACAAATACAACCTGAAAAGGAAAACAAAAGAATTTTGTATTTATTGATTTTGCTGAATTGGAATAGTACAGTCTTCTGGGAATCATCACAAAGGTCTTACTGGATTTGCTGCCAAGTTAAATAAAAACAAGCAGCTACAACAGAAACCGTGGCAATTCTAAAGCCATTCCAAAATGTACGGAAGACAGAAAATCTGTATTTCTTTTCTTGTATCTGAGAGCATTTAATAAGAGTGCAAAATAGTACTTGCTACTTAATCCTTCTGCACCACTGACATGCCTTTTCCCACAAAAACTCCAGAGGCAAGAAGAGCCAGGAAAGCTTCAAACTTCACTTAGACTATCAAGTCTATTAAGCTTTATATCATTTTTGGCACTGCTATTCCTAAAGCATATGCCGCTGGAAACATCTTCACACAGTTAACCTAATTCAAATAATGCAAGTTCTAGAAACACATTTATGCCATTCATTCCTCTTTCTTCTCTTTTTCTTATTTAGAATTGTAATTTGAGCAACAAACTGAGATGGCTTTGAATGTAAACCTATCTGGGTTTCTGAATCCATTTTTTTTTACTCCAGAGCTCTGTCTGAGTATCTCTTCGCAGATGCCCACACAAATGAGCAACGAGGATGAACAAGCTTCTTCTTCCCATGACATAAAATCTAGACCTACAACCAATGACAAACCCATGGTAATTCCACTGTTTGGTTTATATAAAACTCAGAAACAGCAACACTCAAGAGTCATGTGCTGTCAGCAGCACCTCACCCGCACAGAACTCTTATCTAAAGCACAGAATCACAAAACACTGAGGGGGAAATATGATATGCTGATCACTGTTGTTCATATCATATATCTGTATTGTATCATCTTTTCAGTTGATTAAAATGAGATGCATATTACTAGTGAAAGAGAGAAATAAGATTGGAAACTTGTGCAAATAAATGAGAAAAATTAGAACTGGGGATTCATTTGCCTTTCTTGAAATCGGTTGCAATCAGTTACAAAAATAATACACTCATATATTCGTTTTCATTTAAACACCTGCGTACAGAAAGATATCAATTACCATTCTCTTCCCTAGAGGAGGCCCAAAAATTCCTTTTCTCCTTTTATCCAGCTTTGACATGATAATATTCTGAGTCTGAGCTGCCGTAGTTTGTGCTGAAAAGTTAATGAGCAGTGGCTTATAGACTTCTTTATTCAAATTATTTAAAAGGAAATTCTGGAAGAATTGAGCAGAAAGTTAAAATACATATATAGACAAACTTAAAAGCAATCTAGCAAATAGCAATTAAACAATTTGTACCATTTTTATTTAATTCACAACGAAAAAGAAGTAATGTATATCTAAGATAACACTTCAATCGTATTTCATCTGATAAACCAGTATTTAAAATAATAGTGAACCTTTATTTGTCAAAGAAAAATTTCTACTTTGCTTTACAAATATTTTCATGGATTCTAAAAAAACCCAAGCAATCAAAACAGTGTATTACACAAATTCAGTATGTTAGTATTTGTACAAGCAAAACATTTCATCGTATTATTAGGAGTCGATTTGTAAAGCCTGTACTGACCCAAACCAAGAAAAGCAGCCACAGGTCAAAACAGTTTTGCTTAACTTTAAAGAGTACCCAGGAATATTGCCTTCAAAGGGCATAGGAAAAAAATGTAAAAGTAAGTTTTATGGTCAAGATTGATCTTATTTTATAATGTTAGCTACCCTCCAAAGCCTCTTCTTTATTAGTTTAAATGCAATCTCTGCAGGAAATATGGATCAAAGTCATCCTTTTAAGTAAGACTGAATGGGACTCATTTCTTACCCACAGATAGGTAAAATCACAGGGTTCGAAGTCATCCTTTCAGACATGGCTACAGAGCAATACTGCATATAAATTAATGTCTCTAGTGAGCTGCTTAATCTCTCATCAATAGATGTTGGAGCTTTTAGACCTCACAATCTTTTTAGCAGAAATAACATTCACTTTCTACTTCTCAATTAAGACAATGAAAATATAACAGTGACAATATACAAAAACTGGAGAGAAATGTAACTCAATGATAACACTTCTTTCACTCTTCTTATCAATACTGAACTCCCAAGCAGTACCGCATTTTTAAGTACCACTCTCAAAGTTAACTGGGCACTAAAAACTTACCATATTCTTCATTACAAATGAATGCCTTGTGATTTATTGGTTTTTTTAATTATTATTATTTCAGAATAGTAACTTAAAAATTGAGGTAGGTTACATAATCCTTACTTGGTAACTTAATTTACTACACTTAATTTAATGATAGAAAAGGAAAATAACAGCTTAAAAACATGAGACTTAACTTATTTATCTGCTTACATAATTTTCAAGACTCGCCCTCTGCAAAATAATTGTACACAGGTTTTGTGCTGAGGGCATGAATAAGCAAAAGCAAAACTCTATACAAAAAGACACAATGGAGGAATGGCTTCTCTCTTAGTAATTATTTAGAGAATCTCAGTTAAAAATGCAATAATGACTTTGTTTAATCTCCAAAGAGTTAAAAGCTTTTTTCCTCAAATATAAAGTATTACTCTACCATGGATCTAGATAGAATGCAATGAGAAAAGCTGATTCGGAAATTTCCCTGATTTCACCAACAGCAGGACCATTATATTGCTACAGTTCCATTACTTACTAGGCTTTAATAGTCTCCCAGAAAGACGGATAGCATCAGGATTTAACCCACAGTACCTGTCTGATCTATCTGAAGATTAAGTTATCTAAACTGCTTAAAGTCAGAATTCTTAACTATGTCATACATACTGTTATTAAAATATTTTGAAAAAAGCTATCCTTTTCCTTTTTTCTTTAGCTTAAAAATCCTGAAGCTAGAACAAGTATTAACATTTTGCCAAAAACATTTTGTTTCAGAAATAGCAGAAATTGCATACAACCAAAAACTTCAGTCAGCATTATCTGCATTTCTTTTTCATTTTCTCTTATGGACAAGGATACAAAGAATATTTGGCATTCTATAAAAAGAACACAATTATTTTGATACACTTTCTTAATTTTCACTTTTTAACATTTTTTATTGCAGTGAACAGATACAGCCAAGCGATTTTTTAAAGAAAACTGGCTGGGACAATTTTGACAAGCTGATTTCCTTCCCACCACGGTCTGTCTCTATAAAGAATTCTATATTAATACTGATTATCATTTTTTGCCTTCAGATTACTTTCAGTGTCTAAATTCTTGTTCTCCACTGTTTATCAATCCATGGAATTGCCACTGGAATGTGAACAGAGGTTATTATCTCCCAAACTTTTCCACAGTAGCAGCAGCACACAGTTTTGCTGCTCCTAACTCTAGAACATAAATATTTCTTTTTCTGTTTTGTTTTGACTGGATGAATTAGTGGATAGTCTTTTGTACATCAGTGTCTCTCTGGACCGTGCCAACTAAGCGTGGTGAAAAATGACAACATAAAGTAAATCAGGACAGGAATCAAATTGAAGAATCTCATTTACATGGTATTAGTGGCTTTTTTCAACGGATATTTGATGGCTCCATAAGAATCTAGTCTGTAAGTGTGAAGAAAAATAAAGATAAAATAAGAAAAAAGTAACACACCTACGTAACTGCTTTTGTGGTTGCGCGTAATTTACTTTCATAATATCTGCAACATTCATGTCTCATTTTCTTTATATATACAATAACATCAACTCACTCCTCATTTAACCCCTTTCAACAATCTCTAACGTCTGTTTTAGAAGTACTTACAGTGATATAGGTACTTTTTCCAGTTCCTGTCGGCCCCACAAACATAGAAGGCTTTTGATGCACTGTCAACAACTCCATCAGAGACATATATCGAACTGTATCCTGAGTTGGCACTATTATTTCATTAAATGTCACATCCTGAGGTATAGGAGGAGCTGACTTGAGCGTTTCCACCCAAGGTTCCCAAATCCCTGCTCCCTATTTTAATATATGTGAAAGTCAAATATTAATAACAGAGAGGAAGAAGCAGAATGAAACTAACGCAAATAGAAATATCAAAGTTCTGTGAATTAACGGACAGAGTTATCAGCTAATTTTAAAAAAATATTTGAAATAATTTCACAGGTTTCAGTACTATAAATGTGTGTGTGCGTGCACACAATATAAATAGTTTTCTTTAACTAGGATACAGAGCTTTGCTGTCAATTCTGACTACTTACACAGAAACATTGTGCCAGTGCCTCAAGTGATTCAGCAATTACTGAATTACTGAATTTATGACTGAAAGACAATTTTTTTTACCTTAACTTTTGTATCAATACACATATTACGTATATAACGGAAAAGAATACATTTAACTATAAACAATAAATAAATCTGTACATAAAAGAAATTACTGTATAATTCAATCACAGAAATTAAAAAAATCAGAGTTGTTACTTTGACAGACACCTTACTCATTACAAACAACTCAAAACTATGCAATTTGTAGACAAACCAATTTTGGTGCTGAAGTGCCACAGCAAGGCTTCTTCCTTTAGGTCACTGTACTACAAGAGTCTTTAGAATATGCCAAAAAAATTAAGAAAATTAATGTAAGGAGATAATATAATTGTAAATAGCTCTAAAAAAACACTTTATTTTCTCTCCTACCGCCCAAAATATCAATCTTGAGATGAAAGTCGTATGAAATTCCTAAAGATTGCTCTCTCCTTAAGTAAGGAAGAACATGTTTTTATAGATTATTATCGGAAGACATAAAGCTTTCACAGCTGATAGAAATCTCACTTCCTTCAGCAACATGCAAGTATCATGCACAATCTAAAATCTAGACATTTCTCATCGTAATTCTCATTGTACAGCAACAGGAATTTACAGGACTGACAAGCTCCAAATAGGTCATTTATTTTATTTTGGAGTTTCTGGAGCATGCTAGATAAAGCTTATGCAGTTTTCTTCTCATCTGGAAGAGGCACATCAAAGATTCACATCTTAATCTCAAGGAAAAGGGACAAATGAGAAGGCACAGTAGTAGATTTTCTGCTAACTACTTCTCTACAACAAGCAATTACTACGGTAGCTGAAAAGACAAGCCTTGATACTCTAAGCCTCAGACAGAACACTGGATATTACACTGGTTTATAAGGAAGAACATCCTGCCTATGCTGTGACAGAAACATACAGGAGAGCAACAACAACAACAAAATACAACAACAATACACACGTTCCAATATTCACCAAAAATTACTTGACAGTGTAAACTTCGAGGCGCTACGTCTTCTTTAGCAAACCTCACCTTTTTGACAAACCGATAATCATAAATGGTTCCTTCTGTTGGAAATGGGACTGTGAACGCCTTTGAAGCGCGTTGATCAATACCACTCAACAATTTATATTGCTCCCTTGTCTTCTCACTAATTGGTCCTTCAAGCATTTCTCGAACAATTTTGTCAAACTTCATACGGTCGTCCTCTTTACAGCTAGCTCCTACAGACCATGTCAGTGAAAATAAAAAAATACCCTACAGTCGGAGAAGAAACAAATTCAGTACCTGTAAATTACAAATGTCTTATTCGCTAAGCCAAAAACATTTTTGCATGAGATCACAACAGAATAATGCTTGACCAATTTAATTTTATGTATAAAGCTCGGGACCATGCTTCCAGTAAAATGGAACACCATTTATGCTGATTATCAGTACCTGATCTCCTTTTCTGTGCAGCAAAATCCCTGACCTACTCAGTGCAAAGCCCTCATTTTGAGACAACTCGAGCATAAAGTGACTTCTATTCCAAAACAACAGAGATTATACTTCCATTACTCAAAGGACTACCCTGTCAAGTGATATCCTTATTAACCCTGTACAGACACATGTATTACGCAGGTAATAGTTTTTTCCTAATTGGACTTTACAAAATGCCCATTAGAATGATTGAATAGAGGTATTATTGCCCGTGAAATCCATCCTACTAAGTCCCAGATCGAAGGTGCCGATTCTTTACTTTGAACATGCTGCCCACCTCAAGCCAAGAAAAAATGTCATGGTCATTCATAGCTTTAACTTTGGCTTCATCTGCAAATTCATCCATCATGCAGTCCATCAGATTCATTAGCGACTGAATTAAGTTTGTATCTGAAGTAGGAGACAGTTCCTGAGAAGAAAGAAGAAATACTCTTGATTGCAGATATGTTTTGCTCAGTGAAATTAGACTAGTTGGGTTTTTTGTTTGTTTTAATTTATTTGCTGTTTTTCACTTTTTTGTTCTTTTGCCTGAAATACATTCAGAAGCAGGTCAATCCCATGAACATCCTGCTCAAAAGCCTTCATCTTAACAGCACTTACGAAAAATAAAAATAAATTGATGTTGTCCTACTAAAATGATTTATTCCTTGGAAGTAAAAATAGTTAATATGCTCTTTTTTTTTTTTTCCCGAAAAGTTCTTCACCTCACCTTTGTGTGTTTCCTAATAAACTCAAGACAGAGAGGAGCCATCGCATCAAAGAGGCCCACTATAAATTCTTTATGAGCAGAGCTGATTCCTGAATGCATTGTATTTAGCCAAGAAATCATTAATGGTCTCCAGCCTAATACATGGGGCTCCATATAGATCATACCACACCTTGAAACCTAGAAGTAAATGAACAGGTACGTGTTATATTGTGTAATCTCAGAAGTTTTTTTCCTCACTAAAATAAAGTAACATTAAACATTACAACATACAGCTTTTAGGATTATTAGAAGTTAATGGGAAGATAACACAGAGAGAGGTGGTGGAGTCACCATCCCTGGAGGCATTCAAGAAACATGCAGATGTTGCACTGAGGGATGTGGTTTAGGGGAAAACATTGGTGATAGATGGACAGTTGGACTGGATGACCTTGGAGGTCTTTTCCAACCTTTTTGATTCTATAATTCTAGGATTCTAAGACGTAAGAAATGTACAGTGAGGTTCTGTTAGCCATGAGATGTATAGTCAACATCTAACCAATCTTTATCCTTGAGCAAATGGAAAATATAATCTGAATGAGATTTTCCTCTTCAACAGAATTAGCTCCCAACGTTAAGGTCAAAAAAGTAATAAACTGACCACTTGATTGTCCAGCACTTAATTTTAAATTAAATTTTACATCAGTTTGAAGTAAAAACTCTCCTTCCCAGTATGACTATGCAGATATTTTGTTCTCTTTATATTATTACCTGAACTTATTCTCATATTCAGGAGGAAACTTTTGCATTTCACAAAACACCATTAGAAAAAACAGGCGTAACAGAGATTGACAACTACCATAAATACAGTGACCATTGATTCTACTAGAATCTGTCAGGTTAAATTTCTGCACATTTATCATTGTTTCTTGTCTAGCATTTGGAAGGATCAGGCTCCAAATAGTTGTATAGGGTCCTTGGAAGAACACTCATAGTCTCTCACGTGATACTGTAAGATTATGAAAAATTTGAAGAAGAAAGCCAAGATGTAATGTCTTGCACATTAAACAAACATCAAATAAATAATAATTTTTCTCAATCAGGTATATTTAATTAAAAAAAAAAGAGAGATTTTCACTTTATCCTCCGTAATGAAAAATAATTGCAATCAGAAATCGAAATACAGGTACTTACAGTAGCAGGAGAAGCAACTTCTAAATCCATTGGTTCAAAAATAAGGCTCATTTGCTGTGACATTGTGATGATCTCTCCACTCATAAGGCACAACTTTTTATTATCGTCAAGCACAGTATTCATATTCTCAATCCATACTGCATCCACTGGTCCATCGAAAATTAGCCATTTCCTATCTGGGGTCTGGTTAAAAGAAAAGAAAACAAAACAAAACAAAAAACAGATTTTTTTTTTTTTTATTTTCACTAAAATTTTAGCACTAAAATTTTTTTTCTAAAAAAAAAAAAAAAAAACATTGTATGTACAAAGCTGTATTATAAAGTTTCTGACATCAAATGTGTAATCTACACTCACAATTTAGGCGCATTACGTTGAAGCATTTACTGTAGACAGCTACTGAGGGTTAATACTTTTTACTAAAAACTTTCAGTTATACTTTTAAAACAGTATATTGCTTCAGTTAAACTACAACACATTTGAATAGTTATGACAAAATTAAATTGTTAATACAACAAATACAAACCATCAGTAATACCTACTCCACATTTACCACAGAATTCAATAGGCCTAACTTAAGGAATATGGTATGCTCGCAGGTAATTAAAGGTATTTGTAGTACTTCTTGTGCAACAAAATACAAACAGCTTTTGCAGTTCTGTAAACTCTATTAGAAACAGCAAACTTCACATCAGTTAAATTCAAAACACTATTAGCTCACTGAAATTTATAGTGTTAAGTGTCAGATGCTACAATCACTAGCAAAAACTGAAGTAACTGTCAGTTCTCACCACCCTTATTGTAAAAACCTTCTTCCTTATATCCCATCTAAATCTCCCCTTCTTTTAGTTTCAGATCATTACTCCATATACTGTCTCAACCTTAGACCCTGCTAAAGAGTCTGTCACCTTCCTTCTTAAAGCCCCCCCCTTCGGATTCTGGAAGGCCACTCTCACGTCTCCCTGGAGCCTTCTCTTTTCCAGGTTGAACAGCCCCTTCTCCTTCAGCCTTCTTTTATTATACTCAGTCAAAATGTTTCAATGGACTTTAATGCAAGTTCAGACATAAGCCACGCTCAGGAATCAGTTTCATCCAAAATTAACACCAAAACTAACATCAAAATTACCATATACATAAATTTTGGAGATTTTATTCCAAACAAGACAAAATAAGGAAGGACAATGTAGCATGAGGATTAAATATTCATTTATCTCTAATAGATGCAAAGAACAATAACAAAATTTGTTTTTACATAAGGACTCCTGAAACACAAATCTCAATTTACCAGCACCCAGAAAGTCACTTGCATGGAGCAAAGCAGAACTAAAACAATCCGTAGTCTCTGCATACAGATAATTAAGCTTATTAATCCTGCAATTGTTGTGAACACACCATAGAAATGCATGTATTGAAAGGCTGTTTCCAATAATACTTTAACTCTGTTCGTGCTTACCTGAGAAGAAGCAAACGCTCTGAAACTTACAGCTAGGATGCCATCTGACCATTCATGTGAAACTGGATCAAACTGTCCATATAGCTGACCCATTGTTATGGATTTGGGATTTAAAACTGTGATCTGAACTTTGTTTTCTTCCATCAGCCCCTATAGGTACAGAAGTGTTAACATTAAACATTAGTTATATCGTACGGTTTATTTTGAATTTTACATATCTATTAAATCTTCATAAAACTTATATCAGGTTAGAGAAGGAAAGATATCGTAAATATTACATTTCAAAGATGGAATACAAGTGCATAAAGACAAATCTCCCAACTTCATCGCATGCAGCTGGAAGTATAATTTCAATACCGAATAGTGGCTTGATATATAAAAATGGATTTTACTTAATTTAAATGTTAGTGAATAGGACTGTAGTCAGTCGGTTAAGATACCCAAGAACTATACTTACACTTGCGTGGATGAAAATGGGTCAAGTCCTGTCTTTGTTTCATTTATCCCATGTTTTGCAAAGGAATAAGTATGACCATTTGGGTAAATTTCTGAGATTGACATCAAAACACCACTACACACAGGGTTCTTTTGGTTTGGCTGTGTTTTGCTTTTACTTAAACCAGTCAAAGTTATCAATTTTATTTTTTATTAACTTCAACTGATTCTTGTCTCCTTGTGACTAAAGATGACAGGTAATATTGCACAAATCAGAGATTAGGTGAGTAAAAACCACTTCAGGAATGAACCTTCCTTTAGTCTGAAAGGAAAGCTTCTCAATCAAATTCTTCTCAGTTTTCCCTTACGCTTGCCTAAATACCCTGGGGTAAATTCTGTATTTTGTACAAACACAATTTTATTTTTTTTAAAATTTGTTTGAAAACAGATTTCACAAGAAATATTTATAAAATGTGTCTAGATACCTTCTCGCATACGTCCCCCAGTGCTCCTGCCAGAACTCGATACGCACAAGTTTTTCCACCAAAAGGCTCTCCAACTATCATAAAGCCGTGATGCACGATCATCATCTCATATATCTGCAGGATCTTCATAGTAAATACATCAGTCATTTGCAAATTCATAGCAACACAGTTTGTTTTGATGGCTTCCAACAGATATTGTAGTCTGGTTTTGGCAGCTTCACACCAGGAAACAAATCAGAGGTAATACCCTATTCAAACAATTAATTGAAAAGCATACTTATTTCTACTGTCATTAGGTTTGAAACTCATGCAATCAATGATTTGTCCTTTAAAATTTAGGCAAACTAATATCTATTTCGATATAAATAAAATAATTATGAATGTCATATAACCTGGTCTGAGCCAAAACTTCTTAATTTATTACTGACATTTATTTCATGAGCCTTTTTCATGTTTATGTGAATATAGATTAAAGGATTAATTACCTAATTGATCAGCTTTTATCAAACTACTTTACAAAACTTGCTTTTAGAAAGCGGAAAAAGCTTTTTCCCTTCTCTCTCAATAACCAAAGACTAGTTAACAGAAATATAAACAGTTGACCCATATGGTCAGTGTCTTTGCTATGAAGGAACAGCTAAGACTGTTTAAAAATAATTAGGGGCTAAACTGAAGTATTTGGATTACTACTCTGATAAATCTGCTATATAATATTAGCATTTTTAACAAGTTTTTTTCAACATTAGTGAAAATACGTTTTTGTTGGGTTTTTTTTTTTTTTACCTCAAAAAGTGGTAAATCGTGAGACAAGAATTTAGGCAGGTTAACATCTGTAATGGATCTAAGCAGCAGAATCTCTTCATCTTCCGATGGATATTTCAGCTAAAAAAAGATTAAACAGCTTTATGTTATTAGTTTGAAAAGCCAACGTTAAACCCCTATTTGACCAAACAGCTTCTGTTGTGCATCTGTGTAATTATTTTTGGCAAGTTCAGATCCACAAACAATTCTAGATGTATGTTTATACTTTGATATCAGGGAGATGACAGTAGCTTTCTATATTCAAGCCAAGTAAACTTTATTTTACGCCCAGTTACAGTATTATTACAAACTGTACTTTTTCCTAAATTAAATTGTTGCTTTTTAATATGTGTTTATTTTCTTCATAAAAAGAACAAATTTTCCCTGTTCTGAGTAAACCTTTTGCTTTCAAAACGGGAGGTCTAAAAGCCTGCATAGAGATATGTTCACCAACAGGACATACACATCTTTTTGCCATGATAAACAGCTCGTTTACTTTTTTGCTTCAGTTTGTTTTGCTGGTAGTGCGCTGTTTCTTTTGTTGGTTTATCTTTCTTTGGGGGGTGGGGAGAAGGAGGCCTTTGATGTCATTCGTTCATAACACACATCAAAATAAAATACTGTATCCTAAACAGTTTTTCTTAAGAAGTGGAGAGAAACTGGAGTCACGCTTGGCAGACTAGCCAGTGAGCTATTGGAAGGTGTTAACATATTATGGCAAAAGCATCTAAGGGTGTAAAGAAAATAACGCAGAACAGAGGCCAACATGCCACATACAATTCACTAAATCTGCACTGAACTAGAATTCTTGAAAGATAGCCAACACACTTAATGGGCTTGCCAACCCATTAAGCTAGTGATCAGACCATGAACTTCTTGAATTCTCCTGGTTTGCAGCCTAAAATATACCCTTTTCATTTTAGTGTTCATCACTGAGTGTGTACTTGCCATTACACAGAATTGTGCACCTTTTATCATGAAAGAGCCGCACTACTGAGTAAGTTCCTGGGAAACAAATAAAAATCTAAGAAATCATTTACCTTCAGGTTGCCAGCAGCAGTAAGTACTGACTTCACAGCTCTCATTCCATAATCATAATGGTGCTGGGATGACAACTGCTCAGAACACAGACGGTACGTAGCCACAATTTTTACAGATAGAGGTCGTGCAGAAACAAAACCACAAGAATACAGAACTATCTCTGCAATCATGGCATAATCAGGAACCATCATAGCTACCGTTCTAAAGAGAGCCTATTAAATACGTGAATGAAAAAAATCACAACAGGAAAAATTACACATTATTATATACAACTTTTTCTGCAATTACCTAAAATACGTTTCCATTATTTCCTTAATAAAGCAGGAGCCGATTGAAGTCAGCTACCATTATTATTATGTCTACACTGTAATGTGTTAACAGTTTTCCCTAACTATTCAGCAACACTTTACAATTATGACTATTCATGCTTATAGTTCTTCTTCATTCAAGATTAACAACAACAAGAAAATTGCAACACAAAATGCCACAAGCTTTAGAAGGAATAGGGAGTGCAATTCAGGTACTATAAATAAGGTGCTGCCC
>NW_024884756.1:9325535-9485120 GCF_019232065.1 Centrocercus urophasianus
CACTGCTTAGCTACAGCCTTGGCTAAATCTTTTGTCGTTTCTGTTTTTCCAGTTCCTGCAGGACCTTCAGGAGCACCTCCAAGATGTAGATGTAGCGCACCAAATAGGGTTCTGAAAACAAAATAGAAGGAAAAAAAAAAGTTGTAACAATTTTATGCTATTTTTCTAGCTGCTCCAACTTCTCCCAGAAACTCTCAAAACTTGTTTAATGTCTAAATTTCCCTCAGGTTGTACAGTTTGCGTGCTCCTGGTAACTGTAGTCCACAAATACATAGAGATGCTTTAAGTTCGCTAAAAGTTAAAAACAAACAAACAAACAAAAAAAAAACCATAGCTTACTATCCATTTATCACTAACCACAGTGTTACAAAAGATTAAATTTATTAGAAATTTAAATCAAAATATTCATACAGGATGAATTCTAATCAATTACAACACTTCTAATTATGCGTATTAGAACATCAAAGATAAAATCCTGGAGTCACCTAATTTAGGACTAAAATATCTCAACTAAGTAGATTCTTGCAAGCACAGAACATTTAGTAACAAGTGCTTTTACCTGTAGCACCTGTCTGTAAGTGGAGTAATAACCAGCCTAGGTATATCGCCAAGATATTCATATCCATATCTCAGTCCAGCATTGATCATTCTTGTTTGAAGATGTCCTTCCTAAGAAAATAAGGCACTGACTTCATAGGTGAAATGATTACACAAAGAGAAAAGACAGCACAGTATTCCTCAACTTTGTAGATGAGCACAACCCTTTTAAAACAATTGGTTCATTGCTCTGAGACAGCTTGTGGTTCAATTAAATAAAAATATCACCATTTAAGAGACAGTAAAGTATGAACACAAAACCATTTTTCCATTAACTTCTATCGAGAAAAAAGCCCTACCAACCATATTGCTGAGTTAAAATGGCATTGTTCGGCTACTTAGAAAGATGAAGGCCTTTCTCAAACAGAAGTAATTGTATCTCAGGATTGCAGGAAGGTTGAGGCAGGAGGGACTTCAGCCTATCATTCTAAGCCAACCTCTCTTCTCCGTCCCCTACAGCATACTAAGCAGGCTTGTATCCAGACAGCTTTTAAATATCTCCAGAGTAGGAGACTCAACAGTCTCTCTGGGCAACCTGTTCTAGAGCTCAGTCAGCCTCACAACAAAGCATTTTCCCCGTGTTCAGTCAGAACTTCCTGCGTTTCAGTTTCTGCCCATTTCCTCTCATCCTGTTACTGAGCACACCATTGAGGACAGTCTGGCCCCATCCTCTTGTCATCCTCCTTTCAGATACTTATGTATACGGATCAGATCTCTCCGAGCTTTCTACAAGCTGAACAGGCCTAATTCTTTCAGCCATTCCTCTTATCAGAGATGCTCCAGTCCCATAAATATTTTAGCAGCCCTATACTAGACTTGCTTCAGGAGCTCCAATGACCAACAGCTGAATTTGCAGTCAACTTGATGACTCTAATACGGCAACAAAACACATTTTAATTTTAGGTGCGATGTCTTCCGTAAATTGGGAAATGCTGTCTTGACAAATGCAAATATACTGTATGCTACCACCACACAGTATAAACGTTGCTATTTTTCCAAGTAACACATAAAATAATATTGACATCAGATTAAAATCTTTAGTTGTCATCCCTAAACCACTTTTTACTCTTCAGAAACAATAATAAATAGTGTTAATAATAAAAATCAGTGTTTGAACAACAGCAATCTCTGCTGCCGATTCAGACAACATTCTGAGATTCAGCAGTGATGAGATTTTAATTAGAAACGGATTGTATTTGGCTACTGGACACTTTAGTTAGCAATCCACAGAATTATCAGTTAAAGGTATATTCTTATCAGCAGAAATTATCACATCAGAGTAACTATTCTCTGTATCAGCAAGCAAGCAGAAATCGAAAAGCTATGAATGGAAATTACCTTCTAATAAGATTGAGAGGTTTCACTTACCTCCCAGTAGTATCTAAGCTGACTTAGCCATTCAAAGTCATTCTCATCTTTGATTTTCTTGCTTACTAGAGATGCAAGGACATCCCTAGCATGAACATCAAGCACAACAAGTGCTCCAAGCGTCACACGATTCTGCTTAGACAGCTTTCCTCGCACCAAGGTGACAATGTCCTCTATCTGTCTGTTATTCTGTTCCAGAAAATCCTCTAGTGCCTGGGAAAATTTTTACAAGTTAGGTAACTGCAGGGTTAATCTAAGGCATGAGGATTTTTTTCCTTATATTACTCTTCTTTTTCTGTATCAAAATATTCCTTCTCACTATTACAACAATAAACTATCATTCACAGACATAGTTCAATAGGGCTTTTATCTATTTGATAAAAGATTTTTAATGTTACAGAACAATACATGGAAACATCAATGACACATCTCAGGAGACAAAACAGCATAACTTATTTCTTCCTGAAATACATGAATTACTCCTTAGCTTTTGGTAAATTTCACATTAAGAAAATAACACATATTTTAACGACTGGCCTATATGTGACACATATTTTAAGGACTAGCTTGTATGTATACAATACATTTTCTATGCTTAAGGAACATCACAGTACTAGAAAAAAACCTTTAAGCTCTACAGTAGTTAGGAACAATCCAGTTATAATCCTTTTCATTCTCATAGGTTGCAGTAAATAGGAAAGGTCCAATTTGAGGAAAGCACTTACATCAATACTGAGAAGTGATAAGTGCCTCACTAAGCTGAAATTAAAAAGAAAGACATCGGAACCTGCAAACAGAGTTTGCCACTTAGACATCCGTATCTTTTGCACTCAAATGCATGCTCTTTCAGGAAGCTGCATTCACTGAAAGTCCACAGTAAGCTTGATTGCTCTGAATCCTTACAGAAAAGTTAGAAATTTCTGCTATTTGTCTGGAGAAAAACTTACCTACATCTGGTTTAGATTTTTCTCCACACTAGAACGTTGTTCATCTTTGCATACTCTGGCAGCAGTAACCACCAATGAATTTTTCTTATTTTCAGGTCTCTCACCCCAGCTAACTATTTCCTAAACACTAAGCTTGATTAAATCATCCACTTAAAATTACTTATTTTTAATTTACGAATATAAAGAAGCAAAAAAAGTTCAAAATCACTTCAATATTATGAGTTGCTTCAGAAGTTCCAATCAGGCAGCATCCAAAACACACCACTCAAGTCCGGGATAAAAATCCATCTGCTTACCACCAAGCTTTCACCAAGCAAACTTGTAAAAACCTAGATACTAGTATGTTCTCATCTCCCATTTCAGTACCACTCTTTACTACTGCACTTCTGACTATATGCTCCACTGAAAATGAAAGCATTCCACCAAATACTACTCTGTAAATTTATGAAACAGTTTTGTTTCTACACATCTTACCTCACTATTTGTTTTAATAAAAAACTCGTACCTTTATACAGTTATCTGTTGGAAACAACTAAAAAAAGCTGAAAAGAATCCTGTGTATATGCCTGTGTATGTATGCATGTGTATATGAGTAAATTTTTAATCATAAGAAATGATTTAAATGAGACTGGTGTCATGTCCCAGAAAACACTGAAGAGCTTCTGTTAAAAAAAGAAATGTTTTGTCACCGTATGCACAGAGTGCCTTTGATGTCAGCAAAACATGATGCTGTAGGTAGGATACCGTTAATTTGGCCAGGATCAGCATCACACAGAATGCCTCTCATATGGTCAGGGACTGTTACGTTTCATATTCTTTAATACAAAATAGAAATAGTACAGATAAAGAATGTTGAATGTTCTGAGACTGAGAGTTCTCCTTGTCCAAGATTTGTGGCAGACTGTCAGGAGGTGCAAACCCCCTCCCAGTCTTGCACTACATACAAGTCTCTTTCTGCATCAAAATGAAGATTCTTGGGCTGGGGCCAGATGGGCAGAACTATCAGCACAAAAGAATTTGAGTAAAGCCTACAGAAGTGACAGGTTTCCCTGAATATCCTGGTATAGAAAAGACTTAACACAGCCTAGACAAGAGCCCTGTCTAGGCTCAGAATTCCGTAACAAACATTCCCAAAACCAAATGAATTTAATCATTCCTTAACTTCTTACCTTTATTCACTAACAACCTCTTAAGATTATGCTGGCTTTAAAGTCTCTGGATTTTATGCTGGATTTAAAATCTCTAAGGTTAGAATTTTTGTTTCTCCTTCCTGAAAGACTTTCACCAAGAGAAGATAAATGGTGCAGTATGTAGAAGCTTTCCTTCTTTCCCAAGAGAACTGAGGATCTCCTTTACTACTAGAAAAACAAATTCTTTTCAAATATTTTTCAAATCTTCCAGTCTATGGCAAGACTTATTCCTTGTATTAGAAATACTGTTCTCTTCTTCCTTCAGTTCTGTCCACTCAGAAGCTTTTTTTTTCTCCTGTATATCTGAGAAATAAAGCTTCTTGAAATGCCCACTATCATCAGAAGCCATTGATTCCACTTGTGAATAAGTGGCATTATATGGCCTTGAAGTACTCCTCCATATATAGACTAAAGAGTAGGTTTAAGTTTGTGTTTGTGTTATAACAGCAAGTTTGTGTTATGAACAGCAAGAACACCAAAACGCAAATACTGCAGATGTTTCTCCAGTTCATAGCATCACATCGCAAAAGTTGGTAAGAGAAAGTATTATGAAGTGCCAAAGATACTGTTTTATGTAAATCCTGATGCTCCTTTCTCTCCTAACATCAGAGAATGAAAATCTAGTTGCCTCAGATGATAACACATATCTAGTAACAAGTCTGGAACATTTCCAAATACAGCAGGTAATAGCAATCCTTACTGATGAAACAGAGGAAAGATTTTGCAAAACACAAATCCTGAATCTTAATTCAATGCCTTCGGTACCTTTCTTCTCACCACCTAACAAACAGATAACATGTTCTGTATCAACCATGCACTCATTGTTTCACAAGAGTGAAGACGGTACTTATCCTCTGCTAGTGCTAGCCCATATTTATAACAAGTACTGAACGTGTAGGAAGCTGAGCTAAGTTACAGACAGAGACTATCCATGCTAGTTAATAGTATCTGAATACACCAATGACCTGTTTTCACAGAAACATATAATATACATGTTAAGCTATACAGAATGTATTCTGATAGTGTGCTGAAGCATGCCTACATTCAAAAGAAAATATTAACTTCAAAGTCTTCAAGAATCACAGCTCAAGTGTACCTTCAAAGTAGGTATTAAAAGGATTAATTATTACACTGAGCAGCTACTCATTCAAAAAGATAACTAAAGGTTGGATTCATCACTGCGTTACACCAATTGCACAAAATTTAAATATACAGTGAATAGTCTTACCTTCTGGCCATTTCTAATAGACATCTCTACCTGCATCGTCCAGAAAGTTTGGGATACACAAAGAACAGTTTGTCCAGGCCACTCTTGTACCCAGTCAACACGTGCAGTTTTGGGATAAGCTTCAATTGCATCCTGAATGACCTACATAGGATAGAAGCACGTGGTAGCCACATATGAAAATAAGTAATGTTTAGCTTTAGAATTTAGGTTAGGTTGCAGTACTAAGAATCAAAAATAAACCAGCCTCAACTCTAACTCTATGACATTGACATCCTGCAAGAAAATCCTTCCAAGATTAAAAAAATGAGAATGTGATAACATGAACCAAGTGATCACAAAAAATTTCTGAGGACTAATTTCACAACACATTCAGGGCACTGAAAACATAAAATTTTCTAACTCCATCTATAATGAAACTAGACAACAATTGTAAATACAGCTTAGTTAGAACGAACAACCCAAACTGAAAAGTCTTTTTAAAATACAGTTATTCTGCTATAAATACAGAGCTTTGGATTTTGCATTTCATATTATTTAAACTTATATCTAACTTCATGTATGTTTTCTAGTAACAGAATGATAAATCTGGTTATTACACCACTTAAGGATAATCCCAATGAAATCTAAACTTAGGAAAATCTTTCAGTCCCCAACATTTTGTATTTTTTTCTTCCATTAACAAAATTAAGTAAGAGTAAGGCAAAAGCTTAAGAAAATTTAGATGTCTCCTCAGAAAATCAGTGTAACACGAGTTGGATGAAAACCTGCTGTACATCCTGCACTTCCAAATCTCTTTACTTTCAACAATTTATACACAGAATAGCATGAATAAACCACTACGGAAAAAATGTATCTGCATTGACACCACAACTACACAAATATTACGTGTTTCAGATCATTACAAAAGTTTAAAAATCAAGAGTGAATGCAGACAAATGGTGCTTGGCCACTTCTTACTCACATGCACCAAGCAGGTAAATTTAGTCACTTCCATTTGCCGATACACCATTAGTATAATTAAACTGTAATACTGTACAACAGTATCAGAAGCATGTACATTTGATTACCTCACTTTACATTGAAGAGAAACAAAGAAAATGACAGATAGCTAAATTTATGACGTGATGATGTGATCTTGTGGATACTCCAACAATACAATCTGAAAAGGGTTCAGAATCTTGACTGAGGTAGTCAGAATTAAGAGGAATGTTAAAAGGAGTATTAAAAAATAAGGGCATACTTTCTCTTGAATCTTGTCCTTTCATACCACACCCCACGCATAGAACGATCTCTGACAAAAGAATCCTTTCGTCAAGTGTTTTTCATTTTTAAGAAATTTAGAGCATTATAAATCCAGAAAACTGATATCAGATTAGTTGTTGTTTTTGTTTTTTTAAAGGTATAATCTTAATAGACTGAATTCATGGTTTTAATGCTCATGCTGTGCAAAGAATAAAAAATGATTCCGGTATACGTGAATGTTAACAGAAGAAATCAAGGCTAAATGACAATAGCCTAAGGAATAACTAAATAACTTCATTTGGAAATGAGGTCCAGAAATATCGAAAACAAATACGCCTAAATACATCAATACTTGGTACTACTCATAATCACTGATAAAGGACAAGTCAAATTGCAGTTGAAGTGACATGTAATCAAGGTGGCTTTCTGCCTTCAGAAGATATTAGGCTTAAATGCCTTAATTCAACAGACTACTTGATATCTGCTTAACTTCAAGCATGAGTTTCCATGAACTTTACTGCTTATGCCTCCCAACACTCCAACACCAGGACAAAATACCACAGAACCATTTAAGTTGGAGAAGACCTTTAAGATCAAGTCCAGTCACCTACCTAACTACCAAGTCTATCGCCAAACCACATCCCACAGCACCACAGACACATTTGTTAAATGCTTCCAGGGATGCAGACTCCGTCACTGTCCTGGGTAGCCCATTCCAATGCATTGCCCCTTTTTCCATGAAGAAATTCTCCCTGATATGCAATCCAAACCTCCTCTGGCACAACTTGAGGCTGTTTCCTTGCATTCTATGAGTCATTTTCTCATGTCCTAAACGTAGCTGTTTTTGTGCTGGACACACAGCACAACTGCCACAACTAAGTACTTTCAAACTTTGAACAGCTACACATCAATCACCTTACTATTTTTTCATGCTTCAGAGAAAAATAAAAGCTTTATGATTTGTTACCTTGTGGACAGAATTCAGCATAGCTGCCTCCAGTTCAAGGAGCCATCTTTCAACTTGACCTCTAGCTTCAGAGGTTGAAATGGTCTGCGTGAGTTTCACAGTCTCTCCTTCACTACTTTTAATGTGTGTAATATCTAACACATCAGTAAACACCACTCTTGCAATTCCTTCAAAACACTTTTTCAGGTGAGGCTGTACTCTAGAAAACAAAACTAGTATTGAACAGCTTCTGCCATTGTTTCCTTTCCAACCTTAGAAAAGTAGATCTAACTTTTCACAAAAAATACTTCCGAAGAAATTAAAGGTCGTTTTAAGCTTATTAATAAAATTATTATCCTCAACAGTAGTTCTTTTGTATTACACCTACAAGATGCCCAGTGCATGACTTTGAGAGGACCAGTTAAAGATGTACAATATTCCTTACGTTTTCTGTAATATATAACCCAAAAAAGACAAATAGGAATCCTCTCTTTAACAGTTAATCCATCTAAAGTGCATAAAGTTTCATTATTTAAATCTTTCCACAGAACTATTGTAAATATTAATGAATTTAAGTAAAACAACCCTATTAATTGCACTGCATTAATATTTCTTAGTAATTAGAAGGTTGTTCATTATTTTAATTCTTATCCTTGCATGGCCTTGCACTGGACGCTATCAGATCTGAACAATGGGAATAAAACTGCAGTGTATGGATCCTACCTGATGTTCAATTTTCCACTGGGAATAAAACAACACAGTATGCTAATTTCACTATGAATTATTAATTGGACTCTTGAATTTTCTGAAAAACTGTGTACAGAAAGGTTACTAGTTTAGGAAACAAAGAAGAATTCAATTACTTGCATTAAAAATCACTCTGCATTTGCCTAATACAAAATCCCACCTAGTACATTCTTAACGCCATGGTTGGCAGGGGGAAAAAAAAACAACTTATAGAGAAACAGAGAAACAATATGGCAAGCCTGTCTGCATGCACAACGAGTCACAAATGCATCTACTAAATACTACGGTACCGGGTAGGATCTTTGGTCTCTGAAAGAATCTCAAGGAGTTCATCATTAGATAAAAAAAAGAATCTTGGGAAAAACAGGCGCTTCTTCTCTAGGTATTCATTAAGTCCCTTGAGAATTATCTCCAGAAATTCATTGCACTTCCTCAGTTTTTCCAACATCTTGTCTATTGTTACCACTGCCAGCACATGTTTGTCCTGAAAGAGAAATCAAACCCGATAAAAACATTCATGTCTACTCACACAGAAAGCAGTAAAGTCTTGAGCAAAATTAAACTTTATTTCATACTTTTCTTTACTCTGTAATTGCCAGAATTACAATTTATAATCTTCAGTTTCTGGTTTCACTGGAAAAACAGGCAGTTGGCATTAAACTACATTTGCTATTTCTGAAAATGATTTTCAAAACATAATCAATTCATCAGAGTGATTTCTGTCATTTTGTTGAACCAACAGCAATCCACCCCATAATCATACCCATATAATTAAGAAAAATGAACCAGCAAAAGATTGTGACAGATTTTTAAGTATACTTGTATGGCAACAATACTGACACACACTTCATCTGGTAATCTGTAAAATTCCAATGTAAAAAAAAAATCATCTCTTTTCTCATGTAAAATACTTCTATACATAAGATCCTGAGTTGAGATGGCAAAATTGCAAGTAGGCAGCACTGCTGCTGTCTATAGGACTTCAGTACTAACATTAACTAGTGATATGCTCTAAAAAAGGCATTCTCTTATCCTAATGATTACTAACTAAAGACATCTTTAAAGATTTTTGCTAATATAGAGTTACAGATTCTTTAGAAGAATCACAATTATTTTTTTTTTTACAATAGCATCTGAATAACACATACTAAGATACACTGCTTGATAAACAGTTCCTTACATTTTTACACTGAGTAGATAACAACATATATCCCTCAGCTACTGCCTTTCAAATTAACACCTTCAGTGAAAAGAACATATGTGCTTAAAGAAATATATATTGCATGAGTTGAAAGTTGCTTCAATTACTTAAAAAAATAATAATAAAGTTAAAAGGTTTTGCAAATGACCTGAAGATTATCAAGCTAAAACGCAAGTTTGAAAGAAATACAGTTGTCTGAACATCAAACCCTGGCATTTAATATATAGCTTGTGACCTATCAATTTCCAGCCTAATTTCCATTAACATTTTAAGCCACTCACCAAGTATGGAATTTTTGCAGCAAAATGAGAGAAGAGACATTTCCAGGTAGGAAATCCAGATGTGCAGATTTATGACAGTGGAAGTCAGACCAAACAAATGTTTCTACTTAGAACCTGTTGTGGGTTCACGTATGACTGAATTTATCCCAGCACTGCACTGTTCAGGCCCGTACTGGTTTATATTACCTGACTCGCTGACCATTCAACTGATTCAAGCTTACTCTTGTTGCAATGCATAAAGTTCTACAACATCACGGGAAGGGAAGGCGAAGTGATTAGTCTGGGAACACACTTCAATAGCTTTTCCTTTACCACCTGCATTTCCCTGGAATTTGATTGAGGCCACAGAAGAGAAGGAAACAGAGTAACTAGGAATCTTAGGCTCTGTCCAGTGAGTCTGTACCTGTAAGAGTACTATATACTACACATGACCGGGGTAAAGGGGAAAAAAATGTAAGTACACAATGAACTTAACAACGAGAAACACCAAAGAAATTAGTAGGGACTATTTCAGGCTAATCAATCTGTGAAGGACATGTAAGAACAACTGGCTGTAGAATAATGCAGCAGTAAGAGTAAAAATCAAAGATGCAGCCCAACTATTTCCAGTAGGAGCAGTTTTGTCACAAAACACAATGTCTCATTCAAAAAAAAGTTCCTGGTGGGGCTTGCAGAATTACACAGTATCACAGTGCAGAAGGGTTGGTCATGCTGCAGTGACAGATGAAGAGAGACAGGACAGACTGCTGTGCAAAGCCCAGAATGTTTCTATGAGAAATTAATTCCTCACAGAGCAACAACGCATCTCTGATCTACCGTCCTGACTGCTGTTCAGCCTCAGTTGGGAGCATTCAATAACAAATTCCAAACTCAGCTACAGTTCAAAAACTCGTAACGTTCTGAAATGATTTGCAGTTTGCATTTAGCTTTGGTTCAGTTCCCTGCTCATAATGCAAATATGCTTCTAATCTACCGAAAACAAATAAACAACAACAAAAAACACAACTGTATGCTTATCTAATTAATCCTCATAGGTTGTGGCCCTCTGACGTAAGAAGCAGTGTTCTCTTCAACATGAAATACATTTACCTTCTGTTACTTCCCTCTTGCATCATACCAAAACAGAACAAAGGAAATTGAGTGCTCATATTTCTCATCTATACATAGGTAATTAATCTGTCAGCACGCAAATGCAGTTAATCATCTGTTTTATAAAACACGTTGTAATGCATAACCAGTGAAACAGAAAAAGGAATTGCTTCCTTTCTTAGCATGTTTCTAAGCGCAGCTGGTGGAGAAAATCAAAGCCATGTTGCCAGCACCAAACATGGATTCTTTCTATTTGGTTATTCTTTCATATGGAAAAAAAAAGTTAAGTGAGGAAAAAAACCCAAACGTTTTGTTTCTCAACATGTAATTCCTATTTACAGCTCTGCTAAGGCATGAAGGAGAAAAAGGGAATGCCCCCATCCTGAGTCATTCAAAACTTCAGTTCTGTTTTTTATCGATTTGAGGGAAAAAAAAAACTGTGTCACAAAAACTATAAATGAAGTGTATGAAAACAGTTCTAATACCCATCTAAAAGGACATTACTAGCTTTAGTTTTCAAGTATCGTTTTTAACATATCACAGGTTGCAGCCTTGAATTTCTTTCTTTTCCTTCTTCCTCAAAAGAAACACAAACGCTTTTCTGTATTCTAGTTTTTGTGTGATCTTATTTACTTATTTACTTAAGACAAGTGGAAAATAAATCCTTTAATCCTCATTAACACTTTGCTTAAATTCAGTAGTTTTAATGAATTGCTAATAAATGATTATTCAAGTTGGTGAGGGATAGCTAAGGAAATAAAGGAAGCATTTTGATTCCTCTCACAATTTTAATACACAGCCACGTATAAATGCAAAAAAAAAGCAGACTCAAGTTTGCATTATTATTTAAGAAAGACCATTCCAATTGACTGAGGAACAATACCCAAGACATAAAATAGAAACAGAGTATTTGTGGAAATAGAGTGCCATCTACTGGAACATAAGGCACACTTGTTTAGAGAAAATAAGATTTGGTTCATTAAACTACTCTTTTGGCATTTATAAGCCCCTGCACAAACAAAAAAATATTGTTTTCTACCAGTGATAAGATATATCACATTCAAAAATAATTCACAATTGATTAGCACCAAATATTGTTTTTTAGCACCAAATAAATTAGAAGGTATTCTTTAAGAAGACAATTCAGCAGATAAAACATATACAAATTTATTGCACAACACATCTCTGAAATTCTTGCCTTTTTATTATTACTATTTTTACCTGATTCTTCCCTAGAGTGAGCACTGCTGATTTCACATTAGCTTGATAAGTTTCTGATTTTTCTTCTACATCATAAGATGGAAGAAAGAAAGAGCATGAGGGGCTGAGGGAGAAGAAAGCGTACATGCAGCAGGAAAGAAAGGATGAGAAGAAAACTAATGTAAAATTTAACTGGAGCCTGGAACTACTCGAAGTGCAATCGAAGAACAAATCAGAACAAAAATAAAACAGCAACCAACCAACGGAAAACGCCACAGACCCAAGCTCTTCTCCATAGTGACAAATGGACAACAAGGAGCAACAGGTACAGATATTTGCATGGGGCTCTCAGCTTAGACATTACAACGCACAGCATCAAAGTCTCTGGAAGTTATCTCCAAAGATTCCCTGTCCTTGGAAGTTTGTGGCTGGCTTGATCTAGTGCTGGCAAGTGTTCCACTTTGAACCCCAGTGATCCCTCCCAAGCAGTGCTTCTATGATTCAGTATGAAACAATTCTACAAAATCATTTTAAAAAGAATCTAAGAAATGGAGCTAAGAAACAGAAAACTGAGTACTGTGCTACAAGAAGCAATTTTCTTGTACGTCCTATAGATTCAACCCATATTGTTAAGACATGGACACTTACCTGAAAAACTGATCTCATCAAGTCTTTCCATGTTTTAAAAAAAGTATTGAATTGCCTGCTTTCCTCAGGCATCTGAGCCATGATGTCAGGAGAACTGAAAATTGGCTCCAAATAAAGCCACGTAGCCTGAACCTTCAGCCATTCATCCAGGATGTCCTGCAGTAACAACAGCTTTCCTTCCCATTCCCTGTGAAACAGTGTAAGTTCAAATGCATGGATTGATACTACCAGAACACTCCTCCCACACTGCTGAGACCTTTTTGGCAACTTGTATATTCAGCAGGCCTAAGTTTTATTACTGCAACGGAGTATCACACTCATCTCACCTGGTTTCCTGCATTAAAACATCCACACTTGTTTCTGCAACAGAATCATCTGTGTGTATTTAAACTACGTATTTTTGTAAGGTTGACTGTAGGATTTCATAGATGAAATTAATCCAGTAAGAAGACTAACAGTACCAGCAAATGAACAGAGCACGCACTTTAGCACGTAGTATGTATGGACAAGTTCAATTCAGTTCAGAGAAACTGAGTATTTAGTCAGGTTGTTGGCATACACAAAAGCCCAGATTGCTATGTCTAATTGTGTGCTAGGTGCAAAAGAAAGCCATGAAACTAACATAATCTTGAATATTAAGCCATAAACATGTAGATATTGTCCTAGGAAGCCATTTTGTCTTAATTAAAAGAAGTCAAGTAATAAATAGCCAATATAAGGCACTTAAAGCATCACTTATTTCTGAATTCAAATTACAAATGTGTGTCGAACATTTTTGGTGATATCAAAATTATCCATCAATATTATTGCACATCAATATATGTACACAATTCCATTATTCAGCAGTTATTCCGTCTTCACTCATTTACCAATTTTCTGAGTTTTCTTCTCAGTTTTTTCTTCTCAGTTTTTCTGCACTATTTACAATCATTGGTAGCATAATTTGATAATTTTCACTACCTCACCAGTATCACAGACATGGTATTATCAATTCTCTGATGTCATCAGTATTTCTAATTCACTGACACAGACAATTTGAAATAATTCTTTGTAAAAACAGCACATCATTTTGCAATTCTCATATCACTGGGCAGTGCAGATAGAAATATTTTAGAAGAGCATGCTGTTGAAATATGTACTGTACAAAACAATACACTAATTTTCTCAACAAGACCATCATACATGGTGGGCTGTAGAGAATACAGTAAAATGATACATGTGAAAATATACTTCCCAATTCATCCATTTACCTGCTAGAGATTCTAACCAACAGCTACTCTTCCATGTATCTTCTCCACATCCTAAGTCCCTCTTTCATCTTCTAGGCACTGTCATTTGTATATCTTGCATAGCGATCTTCCTTTTACCAAAGGCAGAGACAAATGCAGCTTTCCAAGAGGAAAGTTAACTTTGTTATACCAAAATTTTAACCAGGGAACTTGGAAAACTCTCAGGCAGGAATCCAGAATTCGACATGTTTGTTGGGCTATTGAGAAAGCAACTACTCTGTAATCACCTGGATCTCAAATACAGAAGTTATTCTTTGTACTAATACAAATCCCACCAATTAAAAAAAAAAAAAACCTTCAAAAAACTAAATATAAAAAAAGAACATTGAAACTTGGATGAAATTACCATAGTGTGTTTACTATTTTCCTAAACACATTTTAGAGTTAAATAGGTAAAGACAACCATTTTACATTAATAAGGAACTCTTCCCTAAATACTTTTACTACGGTGCAGTAGTAATAAGAAAATTAGTACTTATCGGAATGTATGTGTATATATGTATAAGTATGCATACATGTTTCTTATGTGCTGAAATTGCTTTTTTGGATGCTAATGGGAGTTTGGGAGTACTTACAGAGCTAGATAATTATGGGCAAACTTTAGATTCCAGATCTTATTCTTCCACAATATGGCTATGTTTGAGAAATTCATGAAGCAAGTAAAGGATTTATTGAAGACAAAAATCACATTAAAAATAGGGCACAGAGATAAAAGTACATGATTTTTTAACATGTTAAGCTAAGATCTGGACTTCAAGTTTCTGCATTATAATGAAGAATATCTTCCATTCCTTCCCTAGAATTCGTCTTGTTTTAATTTTTCTGTGTCTCCTTTAAAAAAGGCTAACATTTTTAATTAACATTTTAATGAACGGCTAAAAGATTCAGCAGCTTTAAAATTTATGTAGAAAGGTTAATCTAAATTTTCTTAGTTCAAAATCTTTCCTTCTTTAACTGAAATTTAAACTATTTGGTTAAACAAAAGCAATGTTAGAATATCTGCTGCCTTCAATACCAGAGCATGTCAAATCTGTATTGCAGCCTCTCCAATGCACTGGCACTTTTACTCAGAAGTAAAAAGCATGCTTAAAAGTAAATAATGCTTTCTTTGACACAGACAAAAGCCTTAGCTCTTTAAGATGAGATTAACTCACTGTTGAAGGAGGACAAAAACAAGTGAAGGCCCTATATTCTTTATTAACTATCTTTTAACTTTATTATCTATCACTTTTTCTAGGCAAGATCACTTAGTGACTTTCTATTGGAAAATAAAACAGAAAGCTTACCTTATCCTCTTCTCATAATGCTTAATGAATTGAGAGCCTCTCACAGTCTGAGTTTTAACAATGTGATCATCCAGTAACAGCTGAATATCGTCTACTGATTACAAAATATGGCTTCCTGTTTCTCTGCAGGCAAGAAAAGTGAACTCCATTTGATCCCATTCAGAAATCAAACCAGCAATTTTTGATATTTCTTCCCAGTGCCTTTCTTGCAAGCCAGGACTGCAAATCACCTGAATTAGGGGAATGTGGTGCTTGAATTCCTCCACTTTTGATTTAACCTGCCGTGTTAGTGCTAAAGTACTTGGAGAATTGTGGAAAGTTTTTTCTAGCTTGTACAATCCGTGCCAGTAGTTTCCTACATCTCCCTCTACTTTGTCTGGATCCACTTCCATAAATGACCCCTCTGTCCAGCTCTCGTGCTTTCTGTTGAATTCAACAGTCATTTCATAGAGACGTAGGTAAGGAGCAAGAACATTCCGGATTGTTCTGTGCTGAGGGTACTGAGATATTGGCCATCCAAATGACTCTTCTTCTGCATTAAATTGATCAATCTGTGCAGAGAGAACAGAAGTACGAAATACAAACCAAGCTCTACATGCTATCAAGTCCTTGTCATGGGTATTGCAGAGGTTGTCTAGTATCTTCACTGAGCTTTAAACTATGTTTTGAGTTACTAAGCTAGTCAATTATTCAACTGCTGCCACTGACTGCAGTTAAAGCGATCCTTCTGACAGCTCAACATTGTGCTTATCAATAGATGAGTACAGACAGAAGTTTAAAACAGTATCTGGACATTATTCTATAATTTGCATCAATACAGAGGTGATAACAGACAGGAGGGAACAAAAAGCATCAGAATTTATACTTTACAGAATATAGATCCATGTGAACCTACACAGACTTAATCCACTTTTCCTCTTTGCAAAGTACTATACCATTAAGATCATATAGTAACAATTAGTTACATACAGTAAACTTTGTTTAAATTGTAAATTGCATACAATGTTTCAGAGATGAATAAGGAATGATTTTGCTACGTATCAGTGACTGCGTACTAAGTAAACTCTTCGCTCTGGAAACACAAATATTAAACCTTACAATTCAAACTACCAGACTAGTTTAGACTACAACCTGTACCTTTTCAGCAGCAAGATCCAACTTTGTTTTCAGTGCTTGTGCCTTCTTCTGTTGACTTCCTGAACATCTCCAAATGTGCTAAGTTCTTCAATCTGCTTAAAACAGCTTTTCAGATCCTCCACAAATTGTTCACGCCGTACCTAATTGAAGCATGTGAAGAAAAAAAATAAAAAATCATAATGAAGTTAATCTTCTGTACAAAGGAGGAATAACGAATAATTCTGATTTTACTATATTAGGCTACTTCACACTTGCAGACATCCAGCATCCAGCATATGAAATCTTTAGTATCTGCTCCACTCACATTACAGAACTTGACCTGAATTTTACTATTAGCTGCGGTGACTTATTGGGCTAAATGACAGAAGTGACTTCGGTTTCCCCTCTGCTCTGCCATAGGATATAGGATATAGTCAGACACAGAAATTTCAGCTGTGGTGGACACAGCTGGCAGGCAAATAACAGAAAGCTAAACTGAAGAAACTGGTGTACCACAGATTGAAATGCAATAATAGGATTTGCTTAATCAAACGACAGATAAAGCTAAACATTTTCAGAAGACATAGGCGTATCTTGTCTTAAAGCCAGACAGTTCAAGGACAGATTTTTTCTTCATATATACCACTTGACCACAAACATGTCATAGCAGGTACCAGTAGTGGTCAGTGTCTGAAACCAAGCATCAGACCATGCAAAGCAATAACCAGTTCCAAGGTAACGCAGTGCATGCTGCACATTTATTTGTAATACAAAAAGAAACTTAGAAGCTCCTTCTTTGAACGTACCTCATGAACACAGAAACTCACTATCTCCAAATATTTACTGTCTAAGACAAAACTTCAATTAGAGTAGGGAGCAAAAGAAAGCCAAAGCATATGTTTATACAGGCAGTAACCCTGACACATCAGCAACCCAATAATTAGCAATCCTTGTGCACATAACCCAGTACTCGTGTAGTAAACTGTAACGTAAGAGTCTTGTAAATATAATGAAATAAAGAATGTAGCAGAGAAAAAAAAATGTTTAAAAAAAAAAAAAACAACAAAAATACATCTTAATTCAGGTTTGAAGACTTTTGCCATTACGCTAACAGCAAAATCACACATAAATTAATACTTTATTATTATTATTGTTTTCTTGTACCTATAACATAAATTTCATATACTGCAATTACAAGGATCTTCTCGAGACGTAAACATGTCTTTAAAGGAGCTATCTGAATTTTACTATTCCATATAGAGAGCCTTCATCAACATCAATGAAAATTCTATAACCAAAGAGCTTTCAGAAAGCAAAATATGATGCGTGGTTTGTATTTTAAAATTAACCATGTCTGAAATACTAATGAGTGGAAAACAGACAAAAATTAGTTAATACCAAGAATATTATGAAAAAAATATATTGAACACTTTTTTTAATATATGAGAAAATAAAAGAGGTTATTCCATCCAATATTATTTCATGTTCTAGATGTTATTTAAAATCAGTAACAGAAAGGTTTTTTTACATGTCTTTACAAACCTTAAGACCATCTTGAAACTGTTCTGTTTTCTCCTCAATTATCTTTCTGTGCTCTTCAAAGATATCTGGCATTCGTTCATAACCACTGAAAAACGTTCCTGTTCAGTCGAATGTCTGCTGGCGAAAAGCTGACACACTCTATCAGGAAATCAATACAATTTAAAGCATCCACCAACTTCTGCTCCAATTCAAGCATGTCCTGTGTTCCCACTTTCTGTATACA
The DNA here is from genome assembly GCF_019232065.1 of Centrocercus urophasianus. Classification (NCBI taxonomy): domain Eukaryota; kingdom Metazoa; phylum Chordata; class Aves; order Galliformes; family Phasianidae; genus Centrocercus; species Centrocercus urophasianus. The sequence continues at coordinate 9,343,676 of NW_024884756.1, forward strand.
AGCCTGAGAACAGAAATTAAAAGGAAAGATTAACATATATAATTTAATGCCAGAACAGCCAATAGTTAATCTTTCAAAACTAACTTTTTACTAGGAAAAATTAATAAATTTAGAAATGCGCAATACAAAAACTTGTTCACCTGGAGCAGCATGGTACTGTCTATTTTTGCAGCACATAACATGTGAAGACAATTGCCTTACTAGATATTTTGTTGAACAAAACTCCAAGGAACGGTTGATACAGTGTGCACAAATCTTGGGACCAATGAAAACCAATCCCAACAGCCTACTGTAAGTGCTGCAAATCTGGGCAAAATGCAGGATGCTAGCAACTTAAAAATAGTGAAATAAATACAAAGAAATAAAGACACACTTCAGAAAGGAAAGCACTGGATGGCCCAGTTCAGATTAGGTCTTCCCTAGAATTAAGAACATAAAGAATATTGTCAGTTACTGCACTGCTCATTATGACTGAAATACAAATTACACTCTTCTTTCAAATCTCACGAACTGGCAGTGAACTGTGCTGACACATGTAAGCATTCCGTGCAGCACACTTAACAGAACTTTAACACGGCCCAGTTTAAATGAAAGTCTGTAACAATGCTTTCTGAAAGCCTCTAGAAGAGCTGCATTAGTAATAATCCGGCCAATTTGACAGATCAATAACACACCAGCACGTATGAAAACTGATATCACAATTGAAGATAAAGAAAATCTTAACGTGACATAATTTGAAATTACTGGAAACATTTTTAGGTAGGGATAAACTACCCATTGAATCTACACTTCTGCTCATTTTTAATAGCAGTCTTTGCGTATCAGAATGCATTTATTAGTACGGACCTAACAAACAACAATGTATTAAAAGAACCCAAAAGGAGACTGAGACAGCCCTCCAGCAATTATATGGAATAACTGTTAGAAATATACTTTGATGCTTGCTAAAATACTGCACATTACATATAGGTATGGTAATTTGCGACTTTATTCCTCCAGCAGACACACATAGTATCATACGTATTCTAAAGGCACCATATTCTCAGCACAGATTTAAACTTCTAATTGTTTTATTTTTTTACTCAGAAAAAGATACTGCTCTTATATTCTACGTTTGGCTTCACCGTAACAAAAGCTCAAACCACTCAGATTCACATTCAGCCAACCACGCAGGAATTATTTTAAGCACACATCTACATTCCACACATTTAATAACAAGCACGTACATCAAAACTTGACTGAATAGCAACAGAGTAAGACATGTTGTTTTAAATGCATATGCAAATACTTTTTTGAAGTCCAGCTGAACTGGAGCGTGAATACATCACAGCAACAGCAGAGTTTTGATTACAGAAGCGGTATTTTTAAATGAGAAGACGAGATTTTAGCTATCAAACTGTAAACCCTAATCTACTAAATTTTAAATGATAATTCAACACAGTATGTAAAAAGAAAATTACTTCATGCAACTTGCCAATGAGTGCTTCTTAAAGGTTTCTTGTTAAGAACTAAATACATATTTAAGCTCCTTACATCAGAGGTTTCAAGAGGTTTCTTTGATTAGTTTAGGATATTACAAACGGATTTTGAGTCTTCAACATCAAATTCAACTACTTGAATTTAAATCGGAGGAACCAAGAAACATTCACTGTTTGAATATACTATCTGTTGAGAAGCCTGTAGAACACAGGATCTAAATTTGTACTGGTACGTTGCAATGCAGAAATTGTTAGCTCCTTATACTAGCTAGAGGGAGATATAAATAAAACTTGCTCCAAGACAATATCTTTGAAATCTTTGCCTCACACAAATCTGTGACTAAACTTCTCAGTTACACCTACGTTATTAACTAAAACAGGACTGGCTCATGGGCTCAACCAGAGTTCAATCAGTTGGCTGCACTTAATAAATCTGGCACTTAGCCTTGTTACATGTTACGCGATTAGACTGGGCCCATCAATCTAGCCTACCCAGATCCCCTGCTAAGCCTTTGCTAATATCAAACATATCAACAGTGTCACCTAATTTGGTATCTCCTGTGAGATTACTGAGGATGCACTACAACTCCTCATCCAGACCAGTAACGAAAACATTAAAAAAAACTGGCCCAAAGACTGAGCTCTAAAAGATACCACCGATTAAAAGCCACCGACTGGATTGAACTCTACTCCCTAGGACTCTTTGAGTCCAGCCATCCAGCCACTTCTTCACCTGGAGAACAATATACTTGTCCAAGAAATGAGGTGCCAGTTTCTCTGGGAGAACACTGTGGGAGATGGTGTCAAATGCTTTACTAAAAAAAGGTAAACAATATCCATAGATTTTCTCTCACCCACTCAGCAGTTCATCTTGCCAAAAAAGGAGATCAAGTTAGTCAGATAGGGCCTAAGGTTCATAAATCCAAACTGGCTGCCTCAGATTGTTTGGTTGTTTCATATATGCCATATGATAGCAAGCAAATTATCTGCTCTGCAGTTTCCCCTGCAACATAGGTCAGACTGACAGATGTATAATTCCCTAGATCTTTCTTCCTGCCTTTCATGTAGACTGGAATCACATTTGCTAACCTCCAGTCAAAGATGGACCTCCCACATTAGCCAGGATTGCTGGTAGATTATTCAAAGTAGCTTGGTGAGGGCTTCATTAGTATGAATCTTGTCCAGTGCTAAAGACTCAAGAAATTTCAAAACATGAATGAGTGCACTTACAGTTTTCCATTGAATTATAAGGAATTCATCTCTCTCCATCACCGTTTTCCAAATCAAGGGGCTGAACACCCTAAGGACTATTAGCTTTACTAATGAAGACTGAGGTATATCAGGCATGAAGTACCTCAAAAAGACATTAAATACCCTACAGGATGCCTGTGATTGATGCAGTGAATGAATGTCACGAGTTTCTGTTCTTTTCTGAGCATCTTCTTTTTAATTCCAGTCAAGTCAGCAGCTTTTTTGCCAACTTCTTGTCAACTTTGATTAAGTCATCATTATTTTTATCTGATGACATGGCTGACAAAGAACTTGTACCAGAAGCGTCAACTCTGTCATTCTTGTTCATTCTATTCTTGTTCATTCCTTTTGCTCCCATGTTATTAGCATTATGCTCAAGAAGCAGTTTTTCTGTGGTAATCTTTTTAAGCCACTTGCCCATTTGGTGGGAGTTAGGTTAGTTAAAACTGAACAATACAATCTGTAAACCCACTCTTTTGCAGATTTGTGTGCCACTGTAAGCACACAAACTGCAATGCATTAATTACAATACGCTGAAAATGAATGAACGAGGGTGACCCTTCACATTGTGGAATATCCAGTCTTCCTCAGGACGCATACGTAGATGGTACAAGACCTTCTGACATGCGGACCAGGCAAAGGGGACCAGTGTCAATCTATATATTAGATATTGGTAAAGCTTAATTTCTTCCTCAATTGTTTAGATAAATAAATATGAAAGTTCTAATATGCACTACAATGGATCACAGGCAGCCTCTGACCTGCACACACCTCACTTTAGAGAGCACTGCCTTACAGAGTTTTGGTCCATGTCAACGCGCTCGCTTTCCAACAATATCACAGGCTGCAGAGACAAAAGACTGTTCTAGGTAGGCAGTTCAAGCATGATGATTCAGTGAGGAAGAGTTTAGATGTTTCTAAAAGAGCCAGGCTATGCCTTTTAGCCTCATGGCTAAAGATGACCTGTCCTTTTTAATTCTGTAACACAGATACAGTGCCAGTGACTTCAAGAGGGTCAGAATCACACCCATTAACTGTGTAACCTGCGTATGCTACTACTCCAGGACAGAATAATAGTATTCATAGCTGTTTTTGCTTGCTCTCATTAAAAAGAAGAGAGTACCTTAAGTTCCATTAGCTCCTGTGTACTAGATGGAGTACTAAGGGCTTTTTCTGATATTCTCTCAAATTCATCGCATAGCCTGAAAAACAAATAAACAGTTTGGCAAGTTTGTTTCATTTTAGTCATTCTTAGACAAATCACATACATTTGTAACAGCAAAAAATAAATTATCATATGCTTTAAGTTTTATGAAGTTCAGCAGTGGAAGCAAAACTAAACATTTCAGAAAACTTTTTCAGTTTGAGTTACCTCACACTTATATCTTGATGATCTTTGAGTATTTTGGCAATAATTTTTTCACTAATATTATCTGCTCGCTTTGCCAAAGCATTTGTTAATTCATCACAGTGCAGTTCAAACATTCCTAGACGGAGACACTGAAATACAAATTTAAGTTACCCAAACGTTGAACAACTTCTACGTACAATCATTCACTATCTTAAAAATAACATCAAGGCCCTCACCTAAGATTTCACTCAAGCCAAAAAAGGGTCCTAAAACTTTACAGTGAAGAAGAGAAAAAATACACACATAACTTTTCTTCTCTCTGTTCATGTCAAAATGTAACTAAACCTTACTTCTATCGCTTTTTATCTTGACAATCTACTGCCTCATGCAGGAAGGGCATCTATTCTCTGTAAGAAGGCAGCAGCAGATGTTGTCTGGTGACATTACAGAGTTTGAGGTACGTCTATAAAGCAGGGCATGTGGTACTGCTAAGGATTAAAACAAGGGGCCTCTGCCTCCCAGTGAGTCTCAGAATGCAGTGATTTCTTTAATTAGGGCAAGAGAGCTTGACTTTCAGACACAGGAGCCCTTATGACTAATAACTACTTGTTTCTCCAGACGTTTGCATTGAATTCAAGTAACAATTTACAGAAAATCACTTAGAACTTCGAGTTCTTTTTCACAATGTGAGAATAAAGAATTCTTACCACAGAACATCGTTATAAATACAAAAAGAAGAGGATCACATTATGGATCACCTCACTTAGACGCTTGGAAGGAATTTTGGTGTGACCAGATCCAAAGACCTTTTGTAATTTCAAATCTGGAAGGAGCATACTGTGAGAACTTTCACAAGTCTCCCAGTGAATACCTACTGGGGTGCTCCAAAAGTAATGCCTCCTGCCCTATTATATTGGCCCACAACATCAGAAGGAAATATTAATGGGAATGTTCAGTCTCTACTGTCATAGCACCAACGTCTCATTACATGTTGTCGCCAAGTAACAGATGGCAGCAGAGGGGAGTTTGTGACAAAATGGCATCTGAAGCAAAGATTTGAATTCCTCCATGTGGAAAAAAATGGCACCCGCTGACATTCATCAATGCTTATTGAACATTTATGGAGACCTAACAGTAAGGTGTTGGTGGTGCATTTCAGCAGTGGCAACAGCAACAATGGGTTGCTCAGTTTTTCCACAAGTACAGTAATCAGGCTCTTGTTCATCACTGGTTTAAAAGCATTGACAATGGTGTTAACTGTTGAAAAACAGTGCTTTGAATTCACTCTATTTGTATTTTGGAATTTTCTCTATCAGATAGCGTTACTGTGCTCTTTGTTATTTCCATGGAAATAAATAGGAGGCATTACTTTTGAAAGGACCTGTACAGTAAAAAGCACTACATTTTACCAAAACAAGGCAAACCCTACCCAGAAATACTAACTTTACAAAAAAATGCTTATTTTTCTGAAAAATTAATTTTACTTCACTTATCTCACAGTTAATTATCATCAATTTTGACTAACAGTGTTCTCAGAGAAAAAAAATCAACACTAAAATTAAGAATATTTTTATAATTTACCTTTCTAAAAGTATATTTTAATTCCTCACTGAGTTTCTTATACTTCATAATTTCTCCTTTCATTTCTTCAAAAGTATGTTGCTCAGTCAGGAACTGATCTGTATCTTGTTCAGCTTGTCTGTTTATCAGGAGGCTGTACTTATCATAAACCTTGACATGTTCCACAGGTGCAGCACTTTCTTTGATAATTTCTTCTCTGATCATTCTCTTATGTTCATCCAAGATCTCATCAAGGATTACAGGTTTCAGGACAGCTGATAGGGACTCGCTTTTTGGCTTTGGAAAAAAAAATACAGAAATAGGATAAATGAATAAATAAATAACAATCAGAAGGACACGACATTTTCAATTTACACTTATTTTTATAGATCAGCTATATTAAGGAAGATTAACAGGATAAAAAAAAAACAGTTAAATTCTACTTCAATTTTCTTCTAATTATTATTAGAAGAAGAAATTATTATTTATTCTAATAACATTTATTAGTATTATTAATACTTATTATTATTGTTATTTTTTAATACACAATTAATTACATACAACTACCAATTTTGTGAATCCTAAGTTATGGAAGTTTATCTCCAGCAGGAACTCAGAATTCTAAGTAAAAGTCCATTCCAAATAAAGTCATCAATAATTTCAGTCTACACTGTCTTTATTTTTCCTGAATGACCAGCAATTCAATTTTGCTATCCACCAATGACTTTGTAACATTAGAAACGTGGAAAGCACTTTCCTGCAACCCTGCAGATGCTATTAAACCTTGCTCTTACGCATTTAGACATGCTTCTTTTCATTTTTCTTTTTAAAGGTTTTTGATTACTGTTTTTATAAATAGTATTACAGCTATTCAAGTTTCTGGCAAAACAGAAACTGCTTTAAAATTACAGCTCAGATTTTGTAAAGGACAGTCTATTCATAAGGTTCTATGTTTAAACTGACAATATCATTTCCAGTGTCAAAATGAAGGCCTATTTTCAGAATTCTGGAGAAACATGCTTAAAATTTGAATGCATCAATTTTGTTTGCAGTATATAATACATTTGTAGTAGCTACTGTAGAAAATAGAAAAGAGAAAATAGCTGATGACTTTTTATTTGCTTAGAGAACAGTAACTGGGTCTTTTCATACAAAAAAGATTACTTCAGAAAGTTCAAAATATCACCAAAGCATATTAATGTGTTACTGCATGGTCTGACATTACGACTATTCATTAAAATACTCAGGAACTAAACATAGAAATAATGAGAAAACTAAAGCTGTGAGTACTGTATTTTCTTACCAACTTAGAAAATAATTTGGTCTCAATTCTTGGTATATCACTGACAGCATTAATCATCACAGCATAAACATTCAGTAATACATCCTCATAGTCATTAAAGTCAGGTTCAAATTTAATACAGTCATTCACAAGTGTTGCCCTCAGGATGAAACCAGGGTGTTCGTAAGCTCGAACTGACTTCTAAATTAAAAAAAAATAATAAAATAAATTAAAGTATTATTTAATCTAAATAACACAAAAAATGTCAAAGGACCATTAGGAATTACTCAGGATTTTAACTACAAATTACAATTACTAATTCTACTAAAAATACCAGTGCAAATATGAAGTATGTCTCTGATAATAAATAACAGTTTTACATGAATTTTAAGATGAATTACAGTATTGTTTCCAGTTGACATAAAAAGTATCTTCTATACACCAGCCAACAACTCATATAAAGTTGTTTGCACAAACTGATGCAGAGTAGCATTATAGCAGCAGCCCTCACAAGTATAGGAATATACAAATACAGGTACAGCAGCACACGCATCCGTCACCTACCCCAGTCACTGTGGAACTAATTTCCTTTAAAAAAAAAAAAAAGGTTATTTCTAATTTTATTTAGTAAACCATGAACCTGATTTGAGGAAAAAAAAAAACAAAAACAAAAAAAAAAAAAAAACAGAGAAAAAAAAAAAAGCCAAAACAAAAAAAACACCCTAGTCTGAGAAACACTGCGAGCTATATTTGCAGTAAATGGTTGAACTCTTTTGCAGTATAGATTCCTATGTACCCCAATACAAAAAGTTCTGTATGCTTTTGCCCCTGGTGGCACCATTTGATTTTATATGCTACCTTTAATCTAAATCAGGCATCTTTTAACTCTTCTGTATCTCTGATATCTTTTAACTATAATAAATTTTAATCAGGAGCCATAAGAAAGCATTTAATCACCATTGTGTAGCTTGAATAATGGATAATCACTCAGAAGCAGAGCATTAGAGATTATACACATATTTCTAACAACAACAGGAAACAGCACTGTGGACGTCAAATCTCACTTAATTCAGGAGTATACAAAGCAACTTGGGGAAGAAGTAGGAAAGAAAATCATACACTCTGCTTTCACAGTATAATTCCTTACCTAGATTCTCTGCATATTTTTTCATATTATTTCATCCCTTTATTGTTATTATTTCATTATTATTCAGTATCACCTGGAGCTAGAGATTCTTTAGATATTTAAGAGCAAGGATGTATTAATGGAAAGCTGAGCAAAGATTCAGCTGCACTACAAAACATAAAATTCAAGGAGAAATGTTTATCTCCACAATAGATACTGTCTAAGTCCAAAAGTGAAATTCTTCTTGCTTTTCCCCCCCCCCTCAAACCACAGACAGTAGAGAGAAGATAAGCCTTCAATACAGATGGAGATGATGGGGAGGTAGCACTAGAACACTGAGCAAGAACAGTTTCACTTTTGGACTTACATGATGTCTACAGTATTTATAGCACAGGATTTCTACTTTAAACCTAACTAACTGCAGCAGGTTCCTGTACATTATCAGATTTAAAATGTCAGTATTTCCCTCTGACATAAGTTGTTGTGGTTTTTTAACTCTGTTTAATAAACAGCTCATACATACAACACCACATCTTTTTTCCTCAAGTAACTGAGACCAGAGTTCATATTTTCTTTTCTTCCCTACGTAAAACCAACGGGAAACAAATAGTAGGTACAAGGATAAGCAGTGCTACTAGTAGAGGCATGAAAGAGTACTTACTGCTGGTTGAACAATTAAATCTGTAAAGTCCTGAATTGATTGTAAAAGTAATTGTTGCAGTTGACGAGTCATTAAAGTGGCAGCACATCTGAAGAAGGCTTCTAATTTAGCAGTGCTGGCATTGCTGGGTATTTGCTTTTTTTTATTACCTTGGTAAAAGATTTTCTGCACTTCTGGAAGCCACCTAAAGAGAATACAATATTTCTCTTAGTTCTTCAAGAGATATTAATAAACCTATAGTTGTTGAATGCTTGCAATACGTGCATGAACAAAGAATGCTGCAGTATACCTGGGGAACTGTAATGTAATTAGCTCATACAGCCGTACCTTTAAATTCAAAGGAATCATGTGTCTGAAAATGTTATCTACTACTATGAAACCATACTTAAAATAAAAATCCATGACAGATAAATCCACCTGCTTGCACTAGTCTCCTATTTCTCAAGTCAACAGAAAGACTTCATAGGCAACATACTTAAGTCCCAGAGACTACACACTTCCTTCTCCATCTTTGCAACCTTAGTAGATTTTAGACATCAAAGTTTCCCAGAGGGAATTCTGCCCTGCCATTCATAACCAAAATTGTGCCAACCTGGCTCTAGCACTGGAGGGAAATAGGAAAGATGAAAACACAAAAGTGTGCAGCCTTACAACTGTTTATGAGGTGCACAGTGATAGAACAAGGGGGAACAGCTTTAAACTAACACTGGGGAGGTTAAGGTTAGACATTAGGAGGCAGTTTTTCCACACAGAGGGTGGTGATGCACTGAAACAGGTTGCCCAAGGAGGTTGTGGATGCCCCATCCCTGGAGGCGTTCAAGGCCAGGCTGGACCAAACATATCTGATTGCGTATGTTTGGTGGCCCTGCTAGGCAGGGGGGTTGGAACTACATGATCCTTGAGGTCCCTTCCAACCCGGGTGATTCTGTGATTCTGTGGATGTGGCTCTGGGCAGCCTGGTCTCATGGCTGAAGACTCTGCACACAGCAGGGGGGGTCAAAACTAGATGATCATTGTGGTCCTTTTCAGCCCAGCCTATTGTTGTATGATTCTTCAGTTAAGAACACAAAGACATTTTCAGGGTCAGAAAGAAATAAAAATGAAAATAGTTGAGGCAGTTACTAACACAATTATGGGCCAACAGAAATAAAAACTCTCCACACCATGAAAAAGAAAACAACTGACAAACAAACAAGAAAAACTACAACCCTAATAATCAGGAATCTAGCAAATACAACAGCTGTTCTTAATTTAAATCCAAAATAGTAAAAAAAGCAGTAGTAAATAATTGCAGGAAGCAATCATTGGGGGTTGGTTGGATGATCTCAAGGTCCCAACCCCTGCATTAGTGTAGTTACTGAATAAAGATCAGATATATACAAACAGTACAACACAGCTACAAATATCTAAAAAAGACCTAGTAATTACTATGCTTCTACTTCAGCATATTAAGCACAATAACAAGAAAATCACCCTTCTTTCAGAAATACTGCTAGATGGATATACGAATATTACGCTGCTCAAACACTCTGTTTTTCAAAAACTCTTTTATACTCTAATGTCAATGGATGTCATTAATAAAACATTCTTTAGATGACATTGGTTTAAAAAAAAAGGTTAAAAAGCGAAAACATACAAACTGAAATACCACACTCATTAACAAAAGTTCTACACAGGTATCGTTATTAACCTAACATTAGGATAATCTCAATTACTCCTATCCCCAGGAGGCACTTTCTTTCTTTGAAGTAGGGATGGAGCAAGTCTTATTACACAAAAATTCCACCATAATTTACTTTTTTAAATGTCATAAATTATTGATAAGTAGAAACACTACTTTTTCAGTGTATCTCTTCAGAATTCTGTATTACAGCTGTTTTAAATGGCCTGAAAAACAAGGCAGAAAAAAAAAACCAGGGAAACTTTAAAAAGCAGACTAATCTGAAATAGCTCCAAGAATTCTTTGAAGAATAGCAATTAGATGACAAAGGAGTCCTCAAAATAAAAGCTTTTCTCAAAATAGACTGAAATACTGATCAGGTCCCACAGATTATCCAATTCTGAATGAATCTGTGCCCTATAGGAGATAAAAAGCAAAACACAACACACTGAAATTTGGAACAAGAAAACAACATAAATCACAGTAAGCTCAACAAAAATATTTTCATTCACTGGCCTCAAAGCATTTCCAAACACTCCAACTCTTTCTTTGATATGTATTATTAAAATTGGTCATTCTTTCTGTCTCTGAAAAGTCCAGAATTTCAAAAACACCCAAAGAAAAAGATCTCCATATAACTTAAAATACATGGATGCACTGGATCATACTTCCTAGATAGAACAGCTTTGGATTTTCCAATTTCCTGGATGACTTGAACCTGGAAAGATGCAAGTTCCTTGGCTTCCTGTTTCTTGTGAAATAGCTCTGTATCAAGAAGGCGTAAGTTTCTAAAACAGAATATAACATGAATATTTTAGATGTGTATTCACAGTACCTTATTATTTCCTTATTTCCATAAAACCTTATTTCATATTTCAAATGTTATTTATTTTAAACATTCATATTTTATTTTCAGGAACACCAAATGTATGTACTTCAGCACTTTCTGTATCTAAATTATCTAAATTTCTGTAATTATCTAAATGGAGATAATTACTGCATTTGAGTATATTAATTGGTATTTTCAGAGTTGGAGTCGACGCGTATATTTGACCCCATACTGCATATGGGATCAAACACTGACACTTCTAAATGTTTTAAAAAGCGACCTTCCCAAAGACTTGGTGGATTTTTACAGATATTATGAAACAACATAGAAATAATTATCTACACCAAGCTTGGAAATAATTTTCAGTATTCCTATTCCTTAAATAAATAATTTAATATCGTCTGTTCATTAGCAGATACAACAAAAACAAAAAAAAAAAAAAAACAACCCTGTAAAGTCATTACAGCACTTAACAGGTCAATTCATTGCCTTTTTCATCACCAGTCAAGAAATAAGCAAGCAGTTCCTGACTTTAAAAAAAAGAACAAAAAAACTCTCAAAATTAGAAAAAGCTAAAATGACTATTTCAAAAATGGAAGTCTTTTTCAGACTTGTCAGAAGCAGGAAAGTTGCCAATCTGTAAGACAACAAAGAGAAAAAAAGAGGGGAAAAAAGAAAAAACAAAAACAGGAAAAAAAAAAGAGAACATAAGATTTCTAGCAGCTCCATTCTGGATCCTCTCTGTACAATGGACATGATGGCATAAATTGTAGTTTCAGTGGAACAGTTATAGAAACAAAATGACAGACAATCACAAATTACCAGGTCCAGATGGTATTTCATCTAAATACAAAGCTAACAATCTAACTTCCATTTGCAGTTTCTTGCTTATTAATGCCTAGATACAAGGGGAAATAAGATGGCATAGGTAACTTTTTTTTTTTTCTTTCCCTGTGATCTCTGGGGAAGTACAGATAAGAAAGCTTGACCTGTACACATGAAAAGTTGGCAGAAACTCTTCAAAGCATGAAGTCAGAGAGCACACAAAAACAATGTATTTGGGAAAATGGTGTTTGAACAAAGCATGTTCACAATCTGTTTCTAGATGCAGATATTGTAGCTGTCCCAGATTCAGGAAGGCAACTTTGAAACCTTAAGATACCACCATCTACTATTTCCTCACTTAGATTCTGAAATCACTGAGCATCTGAAAAGCTAAGAGATATTGATAATACTTACTTAAACGAAGTTTCCCATAGCTTCAGAACAGCTAGCATTGAAGGATTTATTGCATGCAAGTTTTCTTTTATGCAACTGTACGCAGACATGAAAGACTTATTCCAAGGTTTTGGGACAACTTCCATTCTAAAAAGCAAAACGAAACACAAACACATAGAAAAAAACAAAAAACAAAACAAAAAAAACAAACCAAGAAACACAGTAGGATGGACACAGCTGTTCTAAAAACCAAAATATTTATATATCTGCATTAAAATAATTGTTTTCCATCCCAAAAAGCTCATATAAATAGCTTAAGTAGCTCAGGAGGTAAATCTGGTTTTCTACTCATTATTCAGGTATTAAAAATACTGTCTACAAATACTGGTCAATATACATTAAAAAGAGAGATAGAAAAAAAAGAAATATTGGTCTTAGGACATTTAAGAGATCTGTAGCCTATTTATAGGTCCCTTATATTAAGAATGTAATAAAATCATACATATATACGTAATCAACTAATGAATACATAATCTTCTGTAGTATATTTTTGTTTACACATAATATTCAATTGGTCATCATTCATGAGAATAGAGCCTTTTTATAAATCCACTTGGTCTGCTTTCAAATTTTTAAGAACACAAAGCTACTTCGGTGGGGTTTTTTAATATATCCATAGGGTGGGTTTTTTCTTTAAAAACTTAAACAGGGTCATTTTCCATTTTATGCAGACAACTAAATTCTATTATTAAAATACTGAGTATTGCAATTGAAGAAATAGGCATTGCAACCTTTACTATCTTTGCTTTAACTTATATTTAATTATACACTTGTAACTACAGTTTTTTACAGAATGAACTGCACAATCCCATTCAGGAATCAACCACAGAACTATTTAGTTTTGCGTAGATAAAAACATAGCTTATGTCCTCAATTCCTTGGAACTGTTTCATATCTCTCCGAATGTTCTTACAGTGATGTCACAAAATAGAGTATAAAACTTTCACCTGCTTCAGATCTAGTTTTCATCAAATCTCAGATTGATGAGGAGTTTCCAAGCAAAGGAAAAGGTTACGTAGATATGTGAGTACACAGACTCCACCTCAGAGAACTATGGATCTACATGAACAACTTTCATTTCCTCTTTAAGTGGTTTCTGCATATTCACATTAGGAAATAACCTTCTAAATGATAACGTCCTGAAAGGTTGGTAGCAATGAAGTCATAATTAGAATCTAAAATACTGCTTTGCCATACTGAACTTCAAGCTCGGACAACAAATCTCAGATCAGAAGTATATTCCTAAACCTGCATGTGAAACTAGGTAAATTGTGCAAACAAGGAACTGGTAATTCTGATATATACTTTTACCCATTTCTCAGTGAATCTGTATCCTATAGGAGATTTTAAAAAAATAATAATAATTTGGCTTTAGGAAGTTAAAAAACCTTGCTGAATTTCCACATCTATCTGACATATTTCTCTAGAAGAAAAATTCACATTTCAAGTACTGTTAATGAAATAAAATCATTTTGCCAATGACTGTTGTAGTAGGACAATGTTATACTTTGGGTTTAGTATGCAAGCATACGATATAAGCTTATATGAAAACTACTGCGATGTCCAACAAAATGACAGTTCCTAGTAGGCATGGAAGGTCTACAGTTAGAAACCGTAGGATGGCCTCTTATCGGGCGATAATATAACTCTCTCATTACACATTATTTCTCTTTCCAATATGAAAATTGTCTCAGTAACATCTGTCACAGCCACCCTCCTATATACTTCAATGCCTGCCATTTGGTATTTGAAAGCATATACCTCAGAAAATCTCAAGCATATACCTCAAAACACAAGAATTTGCCCTTCCGTATCTTATTTTCAAATGCTGTGAGATTAAATGTAGGAACTTCTTACCAGTTAAACACTGCAACACAAAACTAATTCCCAACAATTATTCAAGGTAGACACATTTTTTCCAAGGAAGTTGTATAAGCATTAACTGAGATAATAACTAAAATATGTTTACTTTTACTGTTTTGTGCAGTGCTCAAGCCAACACTGAGCAACACTACCTAAGATAATTCATTACACGTTACTGTACATCACTGCTCTATAGTCAGTCCATTTGAATAAATATATTTTCTTACTCTGCACGATGAGGTAAAAGACTATCTTTCTTCTTGTCTTCATCTTTTTCTCTGGTGTCTCTTAAGACAAAGTCAACTATGAAAGGTGTTCCAAAATAAAAGAAAAAAGTGAAAACAAAAATAAAAAAATAAGCTCACCAAAGAAATAAAGATAAACAAAATGTCCAAATGGACAACTCATTGACATAAATGGTTTTACGTGGAAATACATGAAAAGAAATTTAGTAGAAAGCTATACAATTAAATTGGGGTTTAGAAAAAAGTATCTTTTTAAATTGTTGAAAGACTAAAAATACAGAGTAATAATAGTTTTACTATTAGAAGGGTAAGAACAACACCATATATTTTTTTCATTAAAGTCCTCCTCTACCATGAAGCAGAGTGCTTTACGGTAGCTCTCTCACTTTTGATAGCTATCAGAAGTGAGCAGCACTCGATGACGAACACTTTTGAGTATTATCAACTTAGGACAAAACTAGTAAATATTAGAAATCTACCTATAGCCTTCTTTACACTCAGAAAATAGTCTTCTTTCATTTCATCAGTCAGTGAACGAATGCTTTCATCAAATGATTTCAGATGCTGTGGAATTAAAACTAAAACGTGATCTAACCAGGCTTCATCCAGTGGGGCTACATTTGCTGTATCAATTCCATGGCGAATGTAATAGTAGTATTTCTGCAGGATAGAAGAATGCATTGGTTAAGTTCAGTACTAGATAGCAATTACTAGTGCAGGTTTCAGTAAAACATGGGCTGATTTAGTAAAAATAAATGTAATTAGCGTCAAGTGCTTTTTTGTTTCCATAATTCTATCATTATATCAATCATCTTGTCTATATTTACAATAAATAACTGGCAATACTTCAAATTTAATGGTCTTGAAAATAGCCTTTACCTACCACAATATCCTTCTCTATTGCTGTAGAGGAATCTGCTCTTGGAGACTGGGATTCATTAAGGGGTTCTTCAGTAATGTCTTCCTGCCTGACATAAAAACAAAACAAACAAGTGTGCATCACATTCTTCAGATACATTTCAGTGTCATAAGCAGTATATAGCCATCAACCACGCGAGCTATGAATAAGCAGCACAAAACAAATGTGACTGGCAAAACTTTACAAAAAATGCAAAACATTATGATTCAAAAAGAACACTGAAGCACACAACCAAGTTTGTAAACAACCTGCTAAGGTTCAGATTTTAAAGTCAGCAATACAGTTCATTGTCATATACATATTTCCTTTTGATTTGTAATCTTCAAATTTTTGAAATGACTTAAAAAAAAAATTGGTCCATCTATCAACAGGAGAAAGTACATTTTTCAAACATCATTAAACTCACAATATAATGTTAACCAGAGCACTTCTGAAACGTTCCTGGCTTTTTTTCACATGACTGCAGCTTTGCAGTTTAGAAGTTGATGGCTCAGCTTCTTTATCTCTAGAATCTTGTATCTTGAGTCTCTTGCATCTTGCCTTCAAATACTCTCCTTGCAGAAAAGCACATTTTGAAATTAAGTTTTAAAACAGTTCGAAATCATGACGCATTTCCTTATGTTTCTGAAAGATTTTCTTCAGTAGCACCAGCTACTGTTAGCCTTACCAGATGGGTACTCATTTTTTACAGAAAACTCATCTGGCTCATCATCTTCCCACTCTTTTCTCAGGCAGAATGAAGGACAAGTCTGCTGCCATGGTTGATGAGAGCTTGCCTGGAAGAAATATTTTGTGTTTTAGTTTTACACTAGTTGTAGGTGCTAGTAGCACTTCAAGATATTTTAAATACAAATAAATAAATACATACATAACCTAGTATATAGTAGGAACAAGGCAGCATAAAAATGATACAGTAAACTATTACCTACATGTTGCCCTCAACTTTAAAATATCCAGCCCAGCAGAGATAAGCACACTAAACTTACACGCAAATATTTGCATACCCTCTAGCTTTATACTTTAAACATCTACAGATTTGTTCAAATATTCTACTTTCAATGTTTTGAAAATATTGAAACATATTTCCACATACTTAGATGTGAATAATACAAGTACATAATGCAGACAACATGCACATATTACACTTCAATACGATCTGAAATCTTTATGCAACTCTGCCATGTACACACTTGAAAACTAAAACTTACAAAAAATCTACCTGAGGTAGCTGTGGTATTAAGCTCGCTGCTCCTTTTGCAAACTTCCCTTTGACACTTGGAGCGGCCTTGGGAAAAAATCACAAACATCTTACTTACTACTAATATTAGACTTCCAGCCATACTTAAAGATCTTAAAAGAAGCTATAAATCCCTTTTCATCTCTGATCCATAGTTGCTCTGGAAGTTATGCCTCCCACTTATTTCAACGTAAACTAAACCAGACACAAAGAATATGGTAACACTACTTGATAGAACCAATTCTCAGCTACAGAACAATATTTTCCAGAGTCACCACCATTAGCTCTGCATTTTCACCCGCAATGAACAAGAGCCTGCATGCTGTGTTATAAAAACCTGTACTCGTGGAGGTGACCCACTGTCACCACTGCTGAAACACATCATCCAACACTGTTTGATCTCCATAAATGTTCAGCAAGCATTAATGAATGCCAATGGGTGCCACTTCTTCTACATGGAAGAATTTACTTCCACCTTTGCTTCATATGCACTTCCATGTCAGATGCCATTTTGTCAGACTGTCCCTCTGCTGTTCAGCAACAACATGTTACAGGATACTGGTGGGAAGGTTCAACCTCTGCAGCCATACCACCAAGATTCACTTCTGACATCGTGGACCAACATAATAAAATAAGAGGCATCACTCTCAGAGCAGCACTCATACAATATTTTTTGTAAGCACAACCATGTCACTTCTCCGACAATTTCTAGTGTGCTTCCATGTAAAATTTAACTTTCCCAAATACCTTTTACAAATCACAGCCTGGAGAAATCTATTTTATGCTGGGAAGCATTTGAAGTATATTTTTGCCAACACAAACATTAAAGAATTAAAAGATACCAAGACATAATGTAAACATACAGTTAAGTTTTTCATTTAGGTTCATCAGTTAGCACATATTGGTCCTTTATCCTAACCCATAATCTTCCAATTAAAGACTGCCCAGCACTCTCTGCTCTTCCATAAGGCTGACCCCTCAGCATGAGACAGAAATGCTGGCCTCTGACCGTGCCCAGGATCCCAACTAATGTGTTTTTAGCATAGCACCTCACTGTGAGCAAACAAGACAGGCTAGCTGTACAATTATTTGAAACTGGCAAACATAAGCACCTTTGGCTGCTTCTCCATTTGTCCTCTGCTTCAGCCTGGCACCAGTGCCCAGCATCACACACACCACTTCTCTTCATGCAGCTGCACTTGCAGTAAAGTAACGCTACATCTATGCCACAGCTGTCCTTGTTGTGCTTGATTTCTTACGCAAGGATTGTACAGTGGAGAAAAGCTGCAGAAGTTTGTATGAGCACACCTGAGCCACTCTTCCACAAGTCACATTGCAGTGCAGCTGCTGTGCTACAGGACACTCAAATTTTAGACACACAATTACAAGAACTGTAGTGATTCACATGCAAGTCAGAAAGTCCAAAGTCAACCTCCATCAAAATTCAGGAATTTGAGTGATGAAGATGCGGCACTGAGGAACATGGTCAGTGGGCATGGTGGAGATGGGTGGATGATTGGACTGGATGATTTTAGATATCTTCTCCATCCAACCTTAATGATTCTAGAACTCTGTTCTCCATGGAACAGTTTCCTGTCTACATTCCGTGCTCCAGCCTCCTAACTATCCCACTGGATCCTGGTTTGTCAGCAGCTTTACTGCTGGATCTGAGCCAGAGTCACTTCAGTTGGTTCTGAATCTTGAGTATAGGCGTGCTCTTTATTCTTCACATAGTAAGACTGATATTTAGAACTACACTAGCACTGATGCTCTTTAATATTCTCATCAAACACACTGGCAGTGGGATAGGGAGCACCCTCAGCATTTTTAATTACACCAAACTATGTGGTCAACACACCTGAGAGACACAGTAATATCCAGAGAGACCTAAATAGGCTTCAGCAGCAGGGCCAGGTGAACCTCATCAGGTTCAACACTGTTGCCCTGCATCATGGCAACCCCTACCATCATTGCAAGCTGGGAGAACAAAGGACTGAGCACAGCCCTTCTAAAAAGGAATTGGTAGTAATGGCGGACAGAAAGCTGAACATGAGCCACCAATGTTTGCAGCCCAGAAAGCAAACTGTATCCTGGGCTGCATCAAAAGCAGCATGATCAGCAGGTCAAGGGAGGCGATCCTGTCCCTCTACTCTACTCTGCACTAGCGAGACCTTACCTAGAGTGGTATGTCCAGATGTGGAGTCCTCAGTACAGCAGAGACATGGACATGTTAGAGTGTGACCAGAGAAGGGCTACAAAAATGGAACACCTTTCCTACCAAAGCAGACTGAGAGAGCAGGGGCTGTTCAGCCCAGAAAAGAGAAGGCTCCAGAAACACCTGATGGCAGCCTTTCATTATCTAAAGGGAGGGGCTTTAGGAAGGAAGGGGCAGACTCTTTAGCAAGATCTGTTGTGACAGGACAGGGAAGATTTACAGTAAGAGTGGTGGGGCACTAGAATAATATATATATTTTTTCAATCTTGAAACCTGTTTTCAAACTGTATAATCAGAACGAAAAGCAGGGCTGCACGCTTTCTGCCGCTCACACGGCTGTGTTCAGGCCACAAATCTAAACGCGTGCAACTCCTCGCTGTAAGCGAAGCCGGCACCGCGCGCCGGCACCGCGCGCCCCCCCCCCCCGCGCACCGCCGTTGCTGAGCGCTGGGCGCGCATCAGGGGCCGGGCAGGGCAGCGCCTGCCAGGCAGCGTCGGACACGGCTGGCACAATCCAACCCCCTGCTAATGCAGGTGCCTACAGCTGGTCGAACTCCTGGTTAGGAGTAACAGAAACCTGAGCGGTTTTTTTTCTTTTTCTTTTTTTTTTTTTTTTTCTCTCCCTACAAATAACAGGAGTAGAAAAGTTTTCACCGCGTGCAACATTACGCAGATTTGTTGTTCTTTTTTTGTTTTTGTTTTTATTAAAACACCAAAACGCTCTACACAGCCATCTGTAACCCTAAGATTCCGGCATCCTTAACGCCTCGCAGCACAGCCGCTGCCGGCACCAACAGCCACACAGAGAGCCCCGCGGTCCGGACGGCGCCGATGCGCACCCTCCGATACGCACCCAACGTAACACAAACTGCAGAACTTCGAATCCACCAAAGGAATGAACCGAAGGAAAGCGGCGCAGTTCTAAGGATTTACGTTACTTCGAACAAACACCACCTGAAAAGCTCTCAGCTGCAGCCCTCTTTCCCCGCACCAGCACCCCCTCAGCAGCTCGCTGCACCGCAGCTCCGCTCCACCCCCCCACCAGCCCCCGGCGGCAAACGGGCGCCGCAGCGGCTCAGCGCCGTACCTGCTCGGTGCCCATGTCCGCTCGGACGGGACGCGGCCGCACTGAGGAGCCGCCGTTGCCCCGCAGCACCGCGAGCCAGTGCGACGGTTGCGCTGTAAACCGCGACGGCCGCGCGGGAGCAGCCCCGCCCCGTGCCCTGCGCTCAGAGCGACTCGCCTGTATTGAAGACCGCGTTTTACCTGCAGTTGGTTGTTTACGTTTGCTAGGTAACACAGAAAACAGCGTGAAGATGCAGCCACAGCCCGCTCCGAGGGCAGCGCGGTGACGCCGAGCGCTCCGAGCATGGCACGCAGGC
The DNA here is from genome assembly GCF_019232065.1 of Centrocercus urophasianus. NCBI lineage: Eukaryota > Metazoa > Chordata > Aves > Galliformes > Phasianidae > Centrocercus > Centrocercus urophasianus. The sequence continues at coordinate 9,364,013 of NW_024884756.1, forward strand.
TCTGCGAACCAGCTGGAAGTGCAATTTATCGCCTGAGCATCGGGGGGTGGGGGCACAGCTGTGGCGGGTGAAGCTGTTGCAGCGTATCCTCAGGTACAGAAAGCTGAATTTAAACTTCGTTCAGTGAGATTTCAGCTTTATGCAGCAAGGTTTTCTTCTAGGAGGAAGCGCATGCTGCCAGTTTGTGGCAGCTTCAAGAAAATAAGGGGCTTAAATAGCTCCGAAATGGACTATTCCATTCGGTTCAAACAGGCATTCCTCCCTCGCTTTGAAATTAGCAGGTGGGTGAACACAGCTGCTGTTTGCAGGCAGAGCTTTGCTACCTCTGTGTTCCAACTACACCTAATAGAGAACAGCTGTGCTCGTGAAAGCGTTCCTAATAAACCAATGTCTGAACTCTTACCTGGGTTGGTAATGTGTGCGATTTATTATTCGTGTTATATTTATTACATTGTGATTTTGTTATTTAAGGTGTTTTTTCAACCCTTATCTTCCCGTGGTGATAACAACAAAAGCACTGTCCTAGCAAAAGGTTGATTCATGGAACACCTTTTATGTGTTAGCCCAACCAGCCAAAAATTTTCATGCCATAACCTATGTACCTGCAAGGAGTTCCATTATCTCTCGTCACTGGAAGATGGCCTGACAGTTCAGCTTTATAACTTACCATTAATTTACCATTAATGAGGTAAGCTTTCAATACACTGATCTATCTTGTATTTTTTCACTATCAGTATTTTTCAAATCAGCCATCTGCCAGGTTCTTAAGGCATGGGATGATTCCAGTTCCTTACAAAAAAATAATACAACTTCATGTTTTTATCTTGCCCTGACTTTACAAGATGTTCTTCCAAATGCAACTTAACTTATTTAGCAGCAGTACAGTCACAGCTGTCTTGTTAGAAAGATGGGCAGCTATCATATGGTAGGAGGAGGGGAAAGGTCTGAGACGGGAGGTTTAGCTTAGATACTAGGAAGTTTTTCACTCACAGGGTGGTGACACAGTGAAACAGGTTGCCCAAGGAGGTTGTGGATGCCCCATCCCATGACAGACAACTCCACCTGCTTGCACTAGTCTCCTATTTCTCAAGTCAACAGAAAGACTTCATAGGCAGCGTACTTAAGTCCCAGAGACTACACACTTCCTTCTCCATCTTTGCAACCTTAGTAGATTTTAGACATCAAAGTTTCCCAGAGGGAATTCTGCCCTGCCATTCATAACGAAAATTGTGACAACCTGGCTCTAGCACTGGAGGGAAATAGGAAAGATGAAAACACAAAAGTGTGCAGCCTTACAACTGTTTATGAGGTGCACAGTGATAGAACAAGGGGGAACAGTTTTAAACTAAGACTGGGGAGGTTTAGGTTAGACATTAGGAGGCAGTTTTTCCACACAGAGGGTGGTGATGCACTGAAACAGGTTGCCCAAGGAGGTTGTGGATCCCCATCCCTGGAGGCATTCAAGGCCAGGCTGGATGTGGCTCTGGGCAGCCTGGTCTGCTGGTTGGCGACCCTGCACATAGCAGGGGGATCAAAACTAGATGGTCATTGTGGTCCTTTGCAACCCAGCATTTTATGATCATCTGGACTGTACATTTTTCTAACACCTCCTTTCTTAGATTAGAAAACTTTTTGAGAAGTCAGAAATCAAGCTGTCCCAAGTCACTAGCAGTATTAAACTGGAGCATTTTACTGATGCCTTAAAAATAAATAAATAGAGCAGCATTCTTTAGAAGAACCTTCAGTGCAGAAAAAATTCAAATTATTTCTAATCTTACTGCTGTAAGCAACACTGAACTAATGAATACACTAATGAATTTCCTTCACTAAAAAGGGAGCTCATTTGTGCTTTTCTAACAATGCGAGAGCTTTCTTTTCAATGAAACGTGCCTTTGTAGAAAATATAGTATCCATATCACAAGACATTACCACCTCTTTTGAATTTAACTGGTTTCCTAAAGGCTTGTATTTCCAGTTTAGCCTTCTACTTGAAGATTTAACGGATGTACAGTTAGTGCCCTAGGAGGCTGATATTCGTGTAATAAACATTCTATTTAAATTTACATGGTCATTCTGCCAAAGCCATTAGAATACATCATCTAACATCTTCATTAATTACCTGTGATGGGGCAGAATGCACCCTCAGCAAGTTTGCAGATGACACAGCACTGTGAGGAATGACAGATAGGCTTGCACTGCTATCCGGGGGGGACCTCAAAAGCCTGGAGAAATAGGCTGATAGAAACCTCATGAAATTTAACAAGTAGTGCAAAGCCCTGCGTCCAGGGACAGACAGCCCAAGGCACCAACATCGGGGGCCACCCAGCTGGAAAACACCCTTGCATGAAAGGTGGTGAGGTTCCCTTGCCACAAAGAAGGTAATGGTATCGCAGGCTGCATTAGCTAAAGTCTTGCCAGCAGGTCAAGAGAGATGATCCCTTTCTGGAGATAGAAAAGCAAGCAGACGTGGTCAGGGAAACCAGCTCTAGGTGGCCCTGCTTGAGCAGGGAGGCTGGATCAGATGACCTCCTCATGTCCCTTCCAAACACAGTTTTGCAAGGCTGTGAAAAAATGAAAACACAGTTTTGAAAAAAGGAAAAGTTTATTTATTTAAATATAAAATGGTTGTGAACTGCATAGAAATACGTCTTAAATCACCTTAAAATGTTCCTCATCACTCACCAGATTACCTCTCCAGTAATATGGCAGGAAGCAAGATGGGCTAAAAATTGTCTTCTTCAATGTACGTATTTACCTTCAAGCAAAGCAATGGTGCACAGTAATATTTTTAAAATAAACTCAATGCAACTCAGTATCAACTCAATAAACTGATCCAAACAAAATTTGGCTCAACATATGCTTCGAATTTACATGAAGTACAAACTTCAGAATTTAAGTTCCTCGGAGAAGACAAATCTTCATTAATTTAAATATAAGTTAACTCCAAAAGTAGTAAGAAATGTAAACATTAGATAACTTGATTAAAAAACTTAAGGAACAATAACTTCTTCATAAAGTGCTGGCACATAACTTCAGCTTTATTTTTCAAACACTAAAAAAGAAAACTATTGGAAAGACTTCCCCAAGCTTCCAGTTACAATTTAGGTCAGTGATAATTTTGGAAAATTTGAAAATGAAACTGTTTTAGAAACCATCTTTTCTACCTTTGTCCATTACAGCTTTTTGATGTTCTCATCTTTAACTTGAGTGAATGTTAATTGCATAGTAAAATAGTTTGCATTTTTAATTTGCCCAGTTCAAATTCAGACTCCACACTAGTGAAGAAAGAGAGAAATAATAGTCCACGTGGAAAAGGCCAAGGACTTGGAAAAGTAAAGGTATAGAGTACCTGGACACAATCCAACAACTAACCCCAGCAAAGGCATTTAATAACTCTATATGTATATATATTATCATTACCACTGTAAAAACTGCATAGGAATACGCAGAGGGAAATCAGTGCACTTTGTTTATACTGAGGCATCTGAGCTTCCTTCATGCTATTATTTCATTGCATTGGAGATCAAGTCTTGGGAATTTTTTTTACTTCTGTCAAACAAGCTAAGGACACCACAGCTGACTTTCCAAAAACATCACCCAAAATAAAAGACAGAAGTCCTCTACCTCCCCCCCATGCTTCATAGTGAAAACCTGCATTTAAATCTAAAATAATAAAATTGTTCCTTCCTTTTGTGAAGAAAGCTGAAGTACAAACTTATACCAATTATTACCATACAATCTCAATCATACGACGTTTCAAAGCCTCCATCTGCCTAACTATCGTTGGATCAACAGCCACAGTTGGAAAAGTATTAGATTGTGATATTTTATTAAATAAAAGAAACCAAATTAAGGAGACTAAGTCTGGAATTTTCTAATCCTCGGGGCTTAGAACTACTTTGAAGTACCATTTACTTTCAGAATACTTACAGAAGTTTTAATATACTTTCTACACAGTTTTAGCTTCAGTGTTATGATTAGGATCTTGTCAGTTTTTCTGTGTTAAACTGTTAGTTTCAGGCTGTTGAGACATGACTGGTGTTTGCTCTAAGCTGAAGTTTGACTTATGCGTTACTTCTCTGAGCCTAGAAACAGGAATTGAAAGGGATATAACTTGAACACACCACAAACACATTAAACAAAGCAAATGAAAAGACTTAAAATAATTACTGGGTCGTTTGCCTTTAAATATTAACACACTGCAGTCCATTTCTCAAGGCAGGCATAAAGCTATGTTGTGTGAATAACAGTAATTGACAGAAAAACCCACTGTACATCTACATTAAAAAGGCATAATGAAAAGCTTTTAATTGCAACTCTACTGGCAAAAAAAAAGTCATTTTCAGTTTATTCAGTTATTAATTTGAACTTAAGGCATTTCATGGCTTTGTGTTCATTTTTTGGTTTTAAGATAAGGAATAGGTCAATAATTCTAGACAATATACTTCAGATATTTTATGAAAGACAACTAACGTATATCAAATAATCACAACAGAATGGAAAACTTGTCCTCTTCAAATCTAACTCACTGGTAAGAAGCAATGTATCACTAACACAAGGACTGACCATCTACCCGTTTTCTTTTCAAGCATTACATGCATCCACAGGAAACAATGGAAAAACACCTCGCTCAATATACATTTCAATCTCTAGGCGGACCAGAAAAACATTTCCTTAACTACTAACGACACCAGAGAAAAAGCAGTTTTCCAGATGGCCCCAGCAGATCAATCATCCCAGAATGCTGCTTTTAGCTGTCATTTAAATCTAGGAGAAAGGTCACAGATATGCCCATTAAGACAGCTAGATTCTGTTCTACCTACTCAGACCCGCTTCTGAAGGCTAGTCATAGAAATGTACACGCTGTTCAACTGCTGTTTGGCAAAGCTCAAAGTTTAGGCAAAAACTCAATAAAATGAGTTTATCTTAACACACGTACAGGCCTTAATTTGGCATCATTTTTGGACTGAAATTTAAAAAGTGCAAAAATATTTAATTATATCTTCTTAAAAAAATAATTCATTTTACTGGTGCTACAACTCCAATTCTCAGGAGTTAAACCCATTGCCAGCAACGGATAGAAAAGCAAGCACCAGAATAAAGAATCAAAGTGCGTTTCCAGTACAGCAACACTGCACAAACTGGCAAGCCAATCTTGCACTTGCCGCTGGAATAGATTACACTCAACCCATTCTTATGAAAGTCTATGTTACGCATTAACATACAAAGTCTGTCATGAAGTCTTGGGGATATTGCAGTGAATCATCAAACCGGAAGCGTTTGGAGACTGTACTGCTGTCCTCTGGGATGTTTTCTTTGTCTTCCTTGTCGCTGCAAGTGCCATTACAACTGGATCTCACATGCCGCTCTTCTGAGCATTTTGTTGCATGTCCTGGCATCAGAGATGGGCAGCAAGATTCTTCAGGGCTGCACAAGAGTATGAAATCCCCTTGTCGCAACCAGAAATGGGAGAGACAGGCCTCTGCTGTGGGCCTTTCCCTTCGAAAGAGAAAGAACAAATGGTAAACTGCTTAAGTTAATTCCAGAAATACTAAAACCATCATTAAAATACACCTTAGAACTTCTCAGCATACATGAGAATTGACACTACAGAATTCACGTTGCTATTTTTTCCCCCCACCACTGCTGCTAAAAAGCACGTTAGAACCTTACCATGGTTCAGGATTAAGTGTTGGCAACACGCATCTAGATTTCAGCTGACAATTTTCCCTGCTGCTGGATGTCCAAACTGGTAAACTTTTCATCACAACAATAAACAGCCAGTGTTCAGTCCCTTGGGATGCTTTCAGCCTTATTTATATATATGTGCTTGTGTTTATGCTTTTGAAGTTCTACATTTTGTACAGATTGTTACAATCAGGCTCATGAATATTCAGTCATGATGTTTTCAAGAAAGGCCGAAGGACACGTTGTCATCAACTCTATCAGACATTCTGCAATGTTTTACAGATGCAATTCATCATAGTCTGGTACAAACTCTTCCCAAGATCTATTTACTTCCCAACAGATTTATGAAATCATTACTTTGGATAACCTAGTGTATTGCTACCCCAGTTTTACATTGTTAAGTTCTACAATACAAGAAGACATCAATATTTTCTGCTCAGAGAAGTCTTATTATGGAGTTGACAATCTGAGGACAGATTTTTCCCTCGTAATATTCTCGAAGAAATACGAACCAAGAATCAGAATTGGAAAAGAGTTACCAAGTGCATAATGAAGACTGAGATGCCCAGAATAGAGAAAGTAGAGTACTAACAGTGGCAGAAAGCCACACATTCTGCAGGCCCACATTAACATTTACCAAAGCAAACTCTTCGTAATTGCTTCCTTCACAATGATACGGTTTCTGTGAGTTGCTCCAGCTACTGACAAAGCCTCCACATGAGATAACTATGTAGAAAGAATTGTTCACCCATGATTATCTCTACATATGTTTATACGGAACCCTTATTTCCTCAAAATAGAAAGTTCATGGATATCATCTACTATCATCATCCCTTACTGTCATAGAACCACTTTCTGAACCAGACTGTTCAACTCCTGCTTGCTGAAGATAGTAACTACTGCGTCACCACAAGTGACAATACATAGCAATACAAGCAATATTACTTCACAAAACTTAGAGGAACATGACTAGCTGATTTCACTAAACATTATTCTCCAGTATATACCCACTTTTTTTTGGTGCACATTTGTTAGTGCAAAGGATAAAAACAAGTCCCCATTTAACACCACATAGCAAGCACAGACAGTTAACCAACCCCTATCATTTTCCTATTCTCAAAGGCCATTTTCTGAGAGTTCAGCTACTTTGAAAGGCCGTAATCAGTATCCAAACTCCCAAAGAACACTAAGTTATGGTTGGACACATGAGAAGCAAAAAGAAGTTTGTGCTTTTGGTTGGGAACTTTTTTTAAGCAACTGAACGTGGCAAAACACTATACATATACACATGTATATATGTATTCCTGAAGAACATGTACATAGTATGAAGAAAAAACATACAGTCATAAGACAACCAGGTTTTGATATGAAATCCATTCAAGTAAAAAGCTCCATTAAAGATGTCAGGAAACACCCAAGCACACATCAGAAAGATTACATCTTGTCTGTCCTAACTGTGTAACAAAATGTTAGGTTGTAGACAAAAACCTGAACTTTCCAGAATACATTTCATAAGATTTGTGAATAGTCAGTCCTTCAAATGAAAAATATTAAGTCAAAATTTGAAAGTGAGCAAAACTCAAAGACTCTGCCTGACTTTAAAAACAGCCAATGAACCAAAGATCCCTTACTTACTCTACAGAAAAGCAGAAACCTACGCTTTTAAATATCCAGGTGATAATACCAGCACATTGTGAAATATTAACGGATCATATTAACAAACTCCCAGGTTAACATTCATGTTGTCCATGTATTCACAGACATAAAAGAGTACATTACTTACTCAGGATTTTTTATGAGAAGTTTTTGTATGAAGTCTTTCGCTGGCTGTGAAACTGATGAAAATGTTTCTTCTGAATAATCCACATTAACTTGAGATATATTAAGAAAAGTTTCTTGATTATCAGCTCCCACAAATGGAGATTCTTGAGTCAGCAGCATGTATGATATTACACCTATGTTCCTGAAGTAAGAACACAGCGTGAAAGGAATTTATCTTCTCATACTTGTTTGCTGTAGATAAAACATCTTGATGTATGCTACACTCAGAACTAAAACCAGCACGTGACCTCTCAGTTCTATATGATTCAAGTGTAAATGCATGTACACACACGAGGAAATTCATCTATATCTCCATGAAAGGACTTTTCTTTTTAATTGCTTACTTACAATAAACCTTTTATTTCCTGCCGCTGAGACAGTTACAAAAAGGAAATATATAACTTTTACAAAGTCCGTTCTTGCAGATATGGCAGTTCTGAGAGAAAGAACTGCAAAAAACAAGCTCTTATCTGCACATAAATAAAAAATAGCCATTATTTCACACAAATTCTAGAAGTAGTATTTAAGTCTGAGGTGTAGCCCACCTTTCCATAACAGCAATTAGGATCTGACTTGTGTTACAGTATCCTTTCATTTTTATGACATTCCATACAAATTGATGTTGGTCTAAAGATAAGTACTATCTTTAATTAACTTACTTCTTAACATTTCCGTAATAAGATTATTTAATGATACAAAAACAGTCAGGGAGGAGTGCCCAGAGCAGTTAATACTCTCAGATAACATGTTCCAGGTAACTAACAGCTAAAGTGTGCTATCAGATAATTGCCACTATTTCCTCCAAACAGAAGGACACTCTGTATGTTGAGAAGCCACTTCAGTCCACAGCAGGTGAGCAACAAAGGCATAGACAGAAATTTGTGTAAACTCCAGTTTATATTCAGAGCACACCTCCTTCAGCCAGCCCCTCTCTTGTTCAGCCCACCCACAGAACACTATTCGTAGGAACCACATAAAGCTGCATCAGAGTCTGGAACTGCCATGCAGATTGTTAACTGGTCACATCTACCTCAGTATAACAAATTAACACAGACAACTTACCACATATCCGTGGCTGTGGTAATAGGGTCATAGTTTAAGATTTCTGGAGCTACAGGAAGAGAAGAAAAAAAGGGGAAAACATCTTAATAGCCATGTTGTTCAAGTACCCTTGAATCATACACTACATTTCTATCAGCTTTTCTGTCAACTTTCGCTAATCATTATCAAGAGAGTAAGCATGATGATGTTTGAGTAATCAGGTTTAAGTTTCTTCAGAGGGTGAAAACATTATTCCAGTTTGATTAGACACTGAAATTTAAGTGGTTCAGACTGAAATGGTACTACGTGGCTTAAGATCTACTCTATACAAGTCCCAAGATATCCCCACATCAGATGTATGCATCTAAAAGACCTTCCTAAGAGAATTTCAAGTACACAGCTTTTTTCAGGGAAGGCATGAGTTAACACTGCAAAGCCAGGTGACCATGCCAATTTAATTGCCAGCAGCTGTTAGCATGTTAGATACCATGCTATTCACCACAGATTCACCTGCTCGTAGAAAAACAGGTGTAGGCAATTCTGGTTTTTATTGTTTTACTTTTTTTTGAGAAGGAAACCTCAGCAGGCCAAGCGTTAAAGGCAGTTTTTTGCTTTTCCAAGAATATTTTGATTTCAAATCATACTCAACAGTTCTCATTAGTTGAAGCCATACAACTGTTCAGTAGTAGTCTACAACAGAACAAATGCTACAGCGGGAAATAAGGTGTGCTTATTGGTATAATGCTCTTTGTGCATGCAAGTAATAGTTAATTTCTCTAAAGAAAAAGCAGCTCAGAACAACACGCTGCCTTGTGCTGCTTTGTTCTCCAGTAATGACTGACAAGTTGATAAGCACATGTCATCAACTGTTTTTTCCTCACACATCAGAAATCCTGATGCAGCTCTTTCATACCGAGATACTCGGTGGTTCCCATGATTTGCCGCAGTTCAGTGCTATTCTCAATCTTCCGAGACATGCCAAAATCTACAATCTTCACATCACCAAGAGGATTGATGCTACTCAGCAAAATATTTTGAGGCTAGAACAGAAAAAAATTCTCAGCTCACAGAATACAAACTGCAAAAAAAATAATAATAAATAACATTTCAGTTCATATTGTTATTGTTTTATCTACATTACTGAATTTTATTTTTAAGTTATTTTCTCCCTAGTACACTGTTTTCTCATCTTTGCTATGTATTTAACAAATTATTATGATTACCACAATATTAAGTTGAAGACAAAGTACTAAAAAAGCCTGATGCAGTCTCACCTTTAAATCGAGATGAACAATATTTTTTTCATGCAAGCAACAAAGTCCTTCAAGTATTTGCCTGATAAGCCTTATGATATCACTTTCAGCAATTCTGTCATCCAGCTCTGGGACACACAAGTTAAAGATCTCTCCTCCAGCGGCACTGAAATACATTCAGGAACATGAATGTATTGAACTCGAAAGCTCAAGTGAGAAAAATTTTACATATAATATCTATGTTTAATTTATACGTATTTATCAGTAGCTATTTACCAAATATTCATCCAAGAGGCTGAGAAAATAAGGCCTTTTCCCCCCTCTTTTTGAACATACTCACCTCAAGACGTTACTTAAAGAAAAAAGGGAAGAGTGAAGATATCTGATAATGCTTTTTCTTCCTTCATGTCTAACTACAGAAGTTCAGGTGGTGAAACACAATTCTGTGGCTGAATTGCTCTTATGTGTTTGGAAAACTCAAGCTTGCTACTTTGAAAGTGAGCCTGAGATGCCTCAAGGATGATTAGATCTATCATCAGTTCTTAATAGCAAACATCTTCACAAGTTACAGCTGAAATTTCTTCAATTAATTCCATAAATGATTGCAGATTAAAAAAAAAAAAACAACATTCCTATTTTCTGATTTGGGGACTAAAACTATTGTCACATGAACCAACTTCAATTTAAGGAACAGACTGAGTTGTAGAGGATCACCTCTGGAGCAAGAGGAAACTGCATACTTGCTACCACAGACCCTACCATTCTGATGGAAGACTAGATATCAGTCCTTTCTGTCTGGCAGGTACAAGAAATAAGATGTAGCACACTGACCATGACGAAATTAACAGCTGCCTGGTCAGACAGTGAGCAAAGCCTTCAACTCGTGTAGACACAGAATACTCTGAAATACAGGGACTTAGCTGTGTCTGTTTGACATCTACCACTTCCAACAGAGATGACATTGACTAGATTTTTTAATTTTTATTTATTTATTTTTAAAGTATCTCAGTATGCCTTCCTCAAAAAAAAAAAAAAAAAAGGCAGGCTGTTGTTTACTTACAGAACCCTACCATTAGCAAAGCATAAAGGGAGCATGGAAATAACCTTGTGTAATCATCTTGCATGTGGTTTCTTAGTTACACGCTACATGTTGCCACAGTGTCAGCTGTTTCTTTCCAAGCTGGGTATGAAACCATTACTCAGCCTGTTCTAACTGCCTGAAGCTCCCATCTGAAGGCTAAAGAGAAACAAACGTCAGAAAACGTCAGAAACAGATTGGTTAAGTATGAGTTTCACCTTTAGTAAGATGAGTCCATAAAAAGGGAAGGATACTGCACAACGTGGACAAACAGTTAGTAACCTGCTGAGGCTACGTGAGGTGTCACTAACGCCTTACCTAACTGCATTTGACAAAACAGAGGAGAGACTTCAAGTTTAGGAAAGCTTTCAATGGTCTCCCACAGTATTCCTGTACCCAAGCTATTATTTTTATTATTTCTAACTGAAGGGGTGGACCAGATGTGTAAAGAGCTGAACAGCTTCACTGTTTGGGGTGCTCACAGACAGCAAGCTGAATGCAGCAAAAAAGGCTAACAGCACTCTGGGCTGCAATAACAGTGAGTAGGTTGAGGTAAATGACTGCTCAGCACTGTAGACCACAGCTAGAATGCAGCCTCCTGTTTTTGGCTCCCCAGTTCAAAGAAATCACTAAATAAGTTCAGCTGAGAAAGCAAGTAAAAGAGCAGCAGATGAGCTAGCAGTAGTAAATACAAATAAGTTATCTTCAGGAAAATAAGCCAAATGCAACCTCCATAACACCAAAACTTGAACTGAAAGGCATAGCTCAGGAAATCTCAACTGACATTCTTTGGAATTACTGGAGAAATACAAAGCAGCAAGCCAAAGAAGTCAGCATACATTCAGTACCCTCAGGAAGGCTGCTGCTAACACCAAAAAGCAGCAAAATGATGCTCTGCATAAAGGCTTACTATGCAGATCTGGTCTCCATACCTTCAAGCAGTAGATGGTAAGACTACTGACAATACAGAGCAGGGCAAACACAAGGGCAGACAGTTTTACAAGGAGAATCCAAAGAAACACTGACTTGTACAGTTTGAGTAGAGTGTTATGCAAAAGCCTATGAATGGTGCTGACAAAACAATCAGGGTCAGCATACAGATAAATAAGAACTGTCAGTTATCAAATCCCACAGCGTGACAACCAGGAGACACCTGAAGAAAAGAGCTGATTACGTAGACAAAAAAGTAGTATTTCCTCACACATCAGGTAATGAAACAAGCAGCCCAGGGAGGTTGTGGAGCCTCCTTCTCTGGAGATATTCAAGACCCACCTGATGCCTTCCTGCTCAACCTACTGTTGGGGAACTTGCTTTAGCAGGAGGAAGGACTCCGTGATCTCTGAAAGTCCCTTCCCATCCCCATGATTCTATTACCACAGAAGCTGATAGTATCACAGTGTTTAAAAAAAAAAAAAAAAAAAAAAAAAAACCCAAACAAAGATAAAACAGCTTCACAGATGTCCATAAACACATTCCAAAAGGAACTGGCAGATATTTATCTTCACTACAACACTTCTGGTTGCTGGGACTGTATGAGGACAAAGACTGCACGAAACATACAGGCTCACAATCAAGACAGAAGTAGCTGAGCTGAAACTGAGGTGAGAAAAAAATACATCAGTACAGCTTTTACGTGAACTTGTTCTTAATATGAAGTTCAGTACTTGTCATCTGGACATATTGCCTTCCACATTAGTGCTTTAGTCCTCACTAAGGTGTTAGGGATCACTTAGTTCTAAGGGGAGAAAAACATGTTCCTTTTTTTCCTTCTCTTTTTTTTTTTTTCCCCCCTCTTTTGGAGAACAATTTAGCCACAGCAAAAGGAGTTTATCACAGTGCACGCAGATCAGTACTGCATAATTCTGGCAGCCTGGTCTGGTGGTTGGCAACCCTACACATAGCAGGGGGGTTGAAACTAGATGATCATTCTGGTTCCATCCAGGCCATTCTATGAATCTATGATTAAAAAGAAATATTTGAAGCAAAACTTAAATCCTATTTAGAAAATAACTTGCTGAGTTTATCTCACCAACTACATTTTTGTTTCTCACATTACAAACATTTAAACATACATCCATTATGCTGAATAACTCAAACTAATTCCCACACTAGAACACTCGTTTTCAGAGCTATGAGCAGCCACAAGGGCATGTGAAAAGACACATGAATTTTGGAGGAAACAGCTACAGAAGTTAAGCAGTTTTACAGCAAGAGGAACAGTGGCTTCAGAAGCTCAACATCCACAAGTGAACTGCTATTTTCAGTCACCAAGAAATCTCACGCTGTCATTAAAGCACAGAGCATCAACATGCTCAGCTTCTCTGAAATCAGTACTTGGAATTAAACAGTCATTTTTTGGTATGATTTAAGATGCTTCAAAGCACTATCCACCTTCAAGGGATGCAAGATGAAACTCCGCTTAGCCTGACATAAGAGATTCTTCAAGAAAAAGAACTACATATCACACCCTAGAACTTGTGATCAGGCTTTATATCAGCTTTGTTTGACCAGAATATCTAACAGAGGCTGGTGAACGGAATGACTTACTCACATTCAACAGACTCCTGAGTGAGGCTGTTTGAAGGCACAAAAAAAGTTCCAGTTTGAAATGAGTGAAAGCACCTACAAAAATGAGTTATGCAACGCTGCGAAAGAAGCAGCTTTGTTTTTCTAAAAGCAATTTTGTAAAAAAATAAATCTATCAGCACATTGCAAAAGTCGAGTAAAGAACTAGTATAGGTTTTGGCATGTTTTGCTGTGTCTCTACTCCATAGTCCAACACAGCTCATTAGCTACAAATTGCACAAAATACACATCCAAAATCAAGGAGTGAAGTGGCAGCAATGGATGCAACTCCTGAATTTACATGAGAATAAGTCACACCAAAAGGCCCCCAAGATCTTAATAGATATTAGTAAATTAAAAAATCATCATGAAATATTAGTATATTGTATACAGTGTAGTGTTGCAATTCTTACAGGCGTGCAGACAAGTCAAGCAGAAAGCAAACAGCGACAGGTTGGTAACTACCAGCATGGGACACGTGACAAAGGCATACTTACTATTCCAACACTAAGATGATTTCATTTGCTGTTTCATAGACTTCATGGAGATTAACTATGCGAGGATTAGATTTCATTAATTCAAGCACAGCAATTTCATGAAGAATCTCCGCTTTGCAGTCTTGACCTCTTCTTCTTTTCTTTAAAAACTTAGCTGCATATTCTTGACCTGTGGATTTAGCTATACATTTTCTAACCACACCACATCTTCCTCTGCAAAATAAAAGGAAAAATACATTAGAACTACAGATAGAAAAAGTAATTAAATTGCCATTAGAACTAAAAAGACTTGGCAGTCTGCCCTTATGTTCTGAGCTGGCCATGTTCTTACAGGGACAGCAAGGAGGTCACCTCAGGCTGCTCAGGGCTTTGTTCAGGTTGGCAACATTGGGTTTTGTTTGCTTTTTCAACAAAGTACACACACATAGTATAGCACATACAAGATACAGGACACACCAGCAGGATACAGTAGAACAAAACAACTGAAAAACGGAAAGAATGTAGGGGAAAAGAAAGCATCACTCTACACTGTGGCCAGAGGCAAAGTTTTTCTGTGCAGAAAACTTTGAAGTCATAAAAAAAGTCCTTCCATTCACAAATGATGCAGGACTGCTAAGAAGTCACATTAACGCACTAAGCTTAGAAACATCTACTCAGAAAAACACCCACTGCTTAGCACTCCCTTTTCCAATTGCAGTCAGACAAAGTGAGCTGCTCTGTTTCCCAGCCAACTGTTTAGGTATGGAAACAAAAATGTCTTCTGGCAAAGATGTGTTTGTAAAAGAAAACCACACAGTGTAGTTAAACCACCAGGCTGACCTTTTAAAAAATTAGGGGAAAAATGCAGTTTTTTAGGCCAACTTTTAAACTCCTTAAAAAAAAAAAAAAATACAAAAAAAAAAAACCAACCAACCACCCTATTTTTATAATCACGAGTTGTGCATTCCCAGAAATGCCTCACTGCATATTTGCAAAGTGTTTTCAAATTATACAAGAAATATCATTAAAACAAAACAAAACAAAAAAAAACACCTGAAGGGCTAAAATTGTTTAAAGTTTTAAGAACAGTTTCAAAACCATTTGCAAAGAAAAACACCTCCATCTGCGGCTTCAAGCAAACACCGCATTTGCACATGAACAAAGCAGAGGAGAGGCTCAGCACCAGCTACATAAGCTGCTCTTTTTCAGCCATCCTAGCTCCTTCAGCAGAGGAGATGGTGCTGAAAAGCAGGCTGAGCCTTCCTTCTGGTGCAGAACAAAACAAGAAAGCAAAACTGAGCAGAACGGTGCCTAAAAGGAACATCTGTGACACAAAACACACATCTAAGGTTTTTTCCCCTTACAGTCTATGCTGTACCAGCTTTCTCAGAACGCAACAGACCACGGCCATGTTAAATACACTCTGTGCATATCCAACTGAATCACAGGAGATGCAGAGCTGCCTTGTATTCATCCTGCTGTCAGTTATTTAGAAATAAACACAACAGAACTCTTCCTCTGTCATCATTTATTTCAACACTAGATTTGCCTTTTATTTCTTATCTAGTAAATTCAGAAAAGCAAAATCAAGAAGCAAAAGTGATTTACAACCGGGTATGTGTACACACTCTTGATTTTAGCAACTCTTTGTAAGCCTGAAATAGCCAAGTGCTTTCCCAACTGCTAAACGAGCTATTATTGCTGAGCTTGAAGTCATTGACCTGCATTTCTTAATACACTGAAGTCTGTAGTAGATATTACCCACAGCTTACAGACTCATTTTAACATCACACTACTCCATCTACCATGGGAGTTTCTCTAAAATTCAAGAAGAGGAACTGGTTGAGTTTCAAGAGAAGAGGAAGACCTTTGCTGAGTTCTTGAGCATTGCACTCCCAGCAGCAATAGGTACAGCAGCTCTGAAGGATCAGAGATATCTCCAGAAGAAATCCATAATGTATGAATTTCTACTTTTATGTGATATTTGTAGGGTGCCAATAATTTAACATTTAAAGCTATGAAGACAAAAATCACATCTTTTAATGTGCAAAAACAATAAAAACAGCAGTAACTTGAAAAGTAAATACTTAGAGAGCGTGGTAAACACTATTAGTATATCTCCAGTATGAAAAAAGTTCCCAAAACCAATATTAAATTTGCCTCAGAACTCCTTCAGTATAACGTCGTTTTCTGACTTTAATCATAGAATTACAGAATGGTTTATGTTGGAAAGGACCTCAAACAGCACCTGGTCCCAACCCTGCTGTGGGCAGATTGATACCTACCAGTTTGGGCTGCCCAGGGCCCAATCCAGCGTGGCCCTGAATGCCTCCAGGATGGGGCACCCGCAGCTTCTCTGGGCAGCCTGTGCTGGCCTCTGAGTAAAGAATTTCCTCCTAACATCTAACCTAAATTTCCTCCTCTTTTAATTTAAAGCTATTCCCCCTTGTCCTGTCACTGTCAGACCATGTAGGAAGTCCCTCCCCCTCCTGTTCGTAAGCTTCCCCTCAAGTACTGGAAGGCTGCAGTGAAGTCTCTCTGGAGCCCTTCTTTCTGCAAGTTGAACAAGCCCAGCTCCCTCAGCCTGTCCTCGCAGAGGAAGTGCTCCAGCCCTCCGAGCATCTTTGTGGCCCTCCTCTGGGCCTGCTCCAGCATCACTTTCTCCAGCCTGGACTCTCTTGTGTGCTTCAATCTGCACAGACCTCAGATATTTCATGACTGACTCCGTGCCCTTTACCTCAAACCATTCACAGCGGACAGCATCTTCCATCTTTTTACTGCTACTTTCATAGTTTTCCTGCTATGCCCGAGCAAATGTAACAAACTTGCTCAAAGGTAGGATATACAGGTATATAAACAACTCATTCAAATATATTGCTCATCATGTAGACAAAAGAAGTTTCTAGAGGAGAGGCAATCAAGGACAAAGACACTGCATTTTTTTTTAAGCAAGGACTTGGAAAAATAAAACTTCAGTTCTAAAAGCATCTGCATACACATTAACATACACATGCAAAACTGCTGAAAACTGTTTCTGTTAGCTGAAAGCGTTAACGGAAACCACACAGAAGTTAACGTTCTGGTAGAAGTTATGAAGTTGCCATATTACTCTGTGTCTCAAGACATGCTGAGTCTCGAGAACAGCTAACAGTGATCTTTCAAACGAGCAACGAAAAAGCATCACCAAAACTTGGAGACTGTCACATGAGATAGCATCTCAGCTTAACAGAAAAGCTGCGGCTTGAAGAAACAAGTCCAGCCAAGTTTTCTTCATAGAATTGTTTGAGAGGTGGAATTTCCCCAGAAATGAAAAAAGTTAGATCTGAAGTTAGATCTGAGATCTTGCATTAAAGCAAGCACAGTGCTTCCCTCCTCCTTACTGCCTGCAAAGCAAATGCAATGCCGGAGCGGTGTATTGCGCAGCTCCATTTCTACTTATTTCCGTATCTCAAGTTATAAACCACAGAAATTCAACTCCTTTAACAGAAGTCAAGCCATCCACACTGAGGACTGAACTACTATAACCCAGCAAACAGAACCTGCCTGCTCCACGAGTTGATGCCTTCAGTACCAAAGGACCTAAAAGACAAGGTTGTGGGAGGAACGAAAGGGACTTGGGAGAGTTGAGTAGGAAAGAACAAAAGAATGACTTAAAGGTAGATGAAAACTGCAAGTGAACACACACAAACTGTTAGGCCAGAAAAGCTAAAAAACCATATTTGGAAAAGATGTTTGTCTACTTCTGATTGTTTGCATTTTGGCACTTTTTTTTTTTTTAACATCTGCTTTCACACATTCATAAAGTACTAAAAACTGAGGCTGGGAGTCGAAGCAAAAAAGATGCCTTTATTTGCTTTAGACATCATCTCACATCACAGCTAAGTACAATCTGAAAATCCAGCATTTGAAGAATATCAGAGTTGGTACATGGAACTGGTTCTGTAGAGCCTGGCGTTCAGAGTTAGGGCTAACAAAGTGCCACAAGCAGAGGAAAGTTAAGGGCTACAAGGTGTACTTCTATAAAGAGTATGAGATAAAAACATACTGGAGTAACCAGGAGAACTAAAGAGGTGAAAGAGATTACAAAGTTATGCCTGCCTAAGCTAGAGGTAGGAAGGATCACTGTTCAGCATAGAAATGCCTAACAAATTACAAATGACCCACGTCATTTGCATTCAAGGAACTTGGAAGCATCATCACCCTAATACATTTGTGTGGGTTTATACACAGTTCCCTGAATATTTTTCAAATTAACCCACTGATTTTAAATAAGCATAATTCAGATGCCTTTAACACAAATACTTTTGTTTTCTTTTATTTGCTATTTTACTTCTGCAAACATGAGTAAAGGAAGCAGACGGCCAAATTACCCTTGGTTGTTAGAAACATAACCATAAAAGGTCAGAGAAAAAGAGGTCTTTGTTTTCTGGACTTAAAAACAACAAACAGCCAACCCTCAACTGAACAGCCAACATCACCAGCTCAGAAGTGCCATTCTTTGTCTTGCAATGCTTCTCCAAGTTATCTCTTCTTGAGTTTATATCCCTGTAATGTACTGTGCAAATGGACAGGGAAAGGACAGAATCTTCAACTGACATTACTATGAGAACAGCCTGAGCCTCTCTGCCATGGAAAAGGCTGGCATGCCATGTTTCACTGTACCTTTACCCTAATGCTATGGAGCCTCAGACACTGAAAAGAAGGGAGCAGGAAAGGTGGGTGGGGAAAATGGTTCTTCATTCCACATCCACAGCCACAAAAGTTTGCCAGAAAGCAAGTCTATCACTGCATACAATTCTGCACCAGCAGAGATCTATCTGACTAAGATATACAGGAGCAGCCTTACCTTCCCAGCTCTTTGGACTCAAGCATGTAAAAATTGTGGAAATTGTCCATCCTGATTTGTGTCTGCAGAGACGTGGCCAACAAGCCCGAAAGGCTTCTGTTCTCCATCTTTCTCCTGGACATGGTTAGGAACAGGTCTGTCCTTTCTGCCAACCACCTGTGAAAGCAACATAACGGTGAGTCAGGGCAACTCCACAATCACCGTGCGAGGAAATATACACAGATCAGGGCTTATGTTTATCTGAATAGAGCAGCCTAAAGCTTGTGTAAATGTGACCAGAATGTTACACATTTAATCACTCTACATATACAACTGGAAGGAAACACCAAACAAGAGAATGAAATAATGCTGAGGAAATTAACTGAAAAAATGAACTTTTCTTATAAGCTGTTTTAACTTAATCTAATTAGGTTACTCATTAGAAAGCCTGATGAACAGACAACTTCTCTGCAAGTTCTGATCACTCAGAACCAAATGATGAGTAAATCACCTTAGCAGACCAGAATAATGGCACATTCAGAAGATACAGCACACATACTAACTCTACTACTGATTAAAAAAAAAAAAAAAAAAAAAAAAAAAAAAAAGAAGAAGCAGCTATTTAAAAGCTAAAAAACAAGCTTGGGCACTCACATTTACAGGCCTGAAGCATCTCTTCAGGCATGATGTAAAAGCAGAGCAAAAAAAGGTTACTAAAGGATATCAGCAGTTTTAACTGATAGCTTATTTCAAGGTAAAGGCCAGGTTTACTTTTGTTAGCAATGGTTTAAAAAAAAAGAAAAAAAAAAAAAAAAAAAAAAAAAAAAAAAGGAAAAATAGCTCAGAGACAAATTATAGCCCGGACACAGTTGACAACCATTAAAAACACTTTCAGTTCTCAAGTGACAGCAGCGTGCTCTCAGTACGTTCTGGGGGAGCACTCGCCCCAGCTGTGTTCCAAGCACAACCCAGCACCCATCGAACCTTGTTCGAACAGCCAGTTCTTAGAACGTGGTAATTCATACTGCAACTGTTCTGGGTATAAATCATGACTCGTGCTTTAGTTCTAGTAAAGGAAAAAAAAAAAAAAAAAAAAAAAAAAAAAGAACAACAAAACCCACAATCCTACAGTTTCAAGATAAAATTTTAAGTACTGTTTGATAAGCATGACATAAACTGAAAGCTTACCAAAGGTCCCCTATGCACGGTAGGCTGCACGCCTGTGAATCACCCTGTATGTAACAAACCAGAATTTCTCTCCCCCCCCTGCTTACAGGGCAGCTTATCACGTCAGAGACCGATTCGGACGTCTCCAGTTCTACATCGCCAGGCTGTTCTCTGAGGTGCCCGCACTGAACGCAGCTCCGCAAGTAAGCTCGGTGCTGCAGGACTTCAGCATGAGCACTGGCGTTAGGGACAGGTGAGCTAACTAAGGGCCAGCTACCGCTAAATACACGCAGCTACTGTTTCATGATATCGCTGCTCTTAAAGACGTGATTAAGAACAGCTTTTGCCTCACACCTGATTAACCGCGCTTCCCTAGTAAGAAACCACATGTCCCTTCAGCTCGGCGTTATCGAGAGCACACAGAAACACAGCGGGCACCGAGCCGCAGCTGGGCACCTTACGTCGTCGGAAGAACACGGTCCGATTTGTTTCGAATCTGATTAGCTATGGCTGTGTTATTTATCACCAAGATTAGGAGCGATACCGGTGCAACACGTCGCACCCAAAGCCCTAAAGAACGGACAGAAGGTCGCACGCGAGTTCGCAGACTTCCAAGCGACCGCGCTCCGCGGGCTGCCCGCCGGGCGGCAGGACGGCGCGCCGCCCTCAGCGCCGAGCCCAGTGCCGGGGCCGGCAGGGCGGCAGAGGGCCGGCGGGCGGTTCGGGCGCCGAGATCACCGCGGGGACAGCCGCCCGGCCCGCCCAGGCCCGCGCTCCCGCACACCGGTACTCCGAGCCCGCCGAGACGACGCCAACGCACGGCGAGGCGGGCGGGCGGACCTCGAGACCAGCGGGGCGCGGACCCGCCGCTGCACGCCCGGACCGAGCTCGCCCTGCCGCCAGGAAAGCTCCTCCGCCCCAGGCCCGCCCGCGTCGCTCACCGGGGCTGCCGATCGCCACCGCCCGCAGCCCGGCCGAGCCGTGCCCCCGGGGCGCGGGACGAGCCCCATCTCGCAGGAGGCCCCGCGCCTCGGGCTCTGCCCCGGGCGCTTTTCCACAGCGCAGAGACGCGCACCAGAGAGCCGCCGAGGGGAGCGGCGCAACACTCACCGCCCCGCCGCCCGCCCGCCGCCCCGCGGCACCCGCCCGAGCCCGGACCCGCCGCACGACGGGGCGCGCTCACCGCTCCTCGCAGAGACCACGCAGAACGCCGCCGCTCGCTCAACAGCCGCCACGACCGGCCCTCGCACCGCAGGCCGCCCCGCGTCCCCGCCAACCGCCGCCCCGCGCAGCCGGCGTTTGAAAAGCGCAGCCTGGCAGATGTGGCTGTCCCGGCGGCGCCCGCTCGCCCCGCCCTCTCGTGCCGGGGAGGAGCCAATCCGCGCCCGGCCGCCCGGCCTTGTCCGCCACCATTGGTCGGGCGCCCCCGCCCGGCTGCCCTCGCGCCCCTGAGGCGGGCGGAGCGCGGCAGGTGCCGGCGGTCCCGCCGCTCCCCTCGGCCCGCGCCGCCAGAGGGACGTTTTGTCCCGTCGCCGCTGCACGGCGCGGCGAGCCGCTTTTGCGGGCGAGATGCGCCGATAGCTTCTGCTGATCGGGCGGCCGTGGGGCTCATCGGGTGCCGGCAGTAGCGGGACAGCGGGGAAGGACCGACGTAACGGTCAGCGGCACGGGGCACCCGCGCGGCGGCACCTGCTAGCCCAGAGCTGCGCTTCTGGTATAACTGTGGCCCGCCTCACCTTCCACCGCCATTTCTTGCCTTCCGAGCTGCGGAAGTTTTTAACAGAAACAATCGATGTCCCTCAGAGCTCTGCCGTCCGTGTGCAGTGCCAGCCTGGGCCCTGCCTCCATTATAGCACAGCTTCGGGCAGGTTGGCTAAAGAGAACGCAAATACAAGGCATAGGAAAGATGGGTTGTGCTGAGAAGCCTTGTGAGGTATGAAAAGCAAGCAGCATTCCAAACATACCGAGTGTTCCGCGGGAGAAAAACGACGTGATCACGGCAATTAAGGTGTTTAGGTTATTACAGCACGTGATGCTGAAAAGCAAATGATGGTGCTTTCGTCTGTCTCCCGGGCTGTCTGTGTGTCCTCATAGCTCCTTCCAATGGCAACATGTGCTCTACTCACCCTTTCGGTCCTAAAAAAACAAGGAGTGAAATGTTTTGTGACACGAGTGTATTGCTGTAGTCTTAGTTATCTGTTTACATCATAATGCCATAGAAACGTGTGGCACTCGATGTAGGCTGTAATTGGCAGGGCTCCACCCTGAGGACTTTGGAATTTTAATTAGGTACAGAGAATGGCCAAGGGTGGAGGAAGGGAGACAGCGGGGTGAAGGTCACAGCAAGATCATAAACTACACTGTTAGTAATGCATGTGTCATTAATTGATATTTTTTAATTATCCCAAATGTGTTAGCTACGTGATCATAGAATCATACAATGGTCTGGGTTGCAAAGGACCACAATGATCATCTAGTTTCGATCCCCCTGCTATGTGCAGGATCGCCAACCAGCAGACCAGGCTGCCCAGAGCCACATCCAGCCTGGCCTTGAATGCCTCCAGGGATGGGACATCCATAACCTCCCTGGGCAACCTGTTCCAGTGCCTCACCACCCTCTGTGTGAAAAACTTCCTCCTAATATCTAACCTAAACCTCCCCTGTCTCAGTTTAAAACTATTCCCCTTGTCCTATCACTATCCACCCATGTAAAAAGCCATTCCCCCTTCTGTTTATACGTTCCCTTCAAGTACTGGAAAGCCACAATGAGGTCTCCCCAGAGCCTTCTCCTCTCCAAGCTAAACAAGCCCAGTTCTCTCAACCTTTCCTCATAGGAGAGGTGCTCCAGCCTTCTGATCATCTTAGTGGCCCTCCTCTGGACCAGCTCCAAGAGCTCCACATCCTTCCTATACTGGAGGCCCCCAGCCTGGATGCAGTATTTCAAATGGGGCCTCACAAGAGTCACAAGGGTGATTACCTCCCTCTCCCTGCTGGCCACCCCTTTTTTAATGCAGCCCAGAATACAGTTTGCCTTGCAGGCTGCAAGTGCACACTGCTGGCTCATGTCCAGCTTCTCATCCACCAGGACTCCAAAGTCCTTCTCCAAGGGCTGCTCTCAAGGAGATCTTCCCCCAGTCTGTATAAATACCTGGGACTGCCCCAACCCAAGTGCAGCACCCCGCACTTGGCCTTATTGTACCTCATTAATTCTCTCGCTTTCCTTAGTTATCTACCCATCACCAAGTTGGCTTTTTTTTATTTTACAGTTTTTAGAAGCTTTCATGGACAGAGCTATTTCTTCCTGATCCATTTTTCACTGCACAAAGCTGTGGTGTACAGCTCAGGTTTGAGCCACAGGCCTTGCAAGAAGCCAGCCTTCAGTTAGAGGCTCAGTTCCCTCAAGAAATGATTTAAACTCAGTCTGGTCATAACGGATGTAATTTGGAATGAACAGACAGCAAGCTTCCAAGTTCAGCAGATAGCTTGGTTGCTGGAGGAGAGGACAAGTGGATGTCATTAAGAACCACAGAGATGGAAGCCTTGAATGGCTGAGCCTTCTTAACTCATTTATAATTCTTTCACAATATATTTACAAGGCAATGTCCTGACCTGTAGCACCCAAGAGGCCTCAAAAAAACCCACAGCATAATGCAAATGAACAGTTCCACCAGGCAATTAGTTAGTTAGTTTTTTTGTGGCACAGCCATTCCAGGCTGTACAGGACAGTCCATACTTAAGCAAAGCAGAATGAAACTTTACCTCAGGATCTTCTGTGTCCCAACTTTCAGAAATCACAGGGAAAGATGCAGTTCTCCAACATGCTGTCTCTGCTACTGCAGCCTCCGGTCATCAGTAGCAGCTTCCTGCAGACTCGGTGATGGCTGTTGTGCAAAGTACCTGCAGTTGTTTGCTTGGAGGAAGAACATGGAGCTGGCATGCCAGAGTACCGCATAGGGCAGGAAAGCCAAAAAATGTGCTGATTCCATGCCTCCTGGATTATAGCATAAAGCTGCCTGTCTTAGGGGTGGTACTCCTGTACTTACTGACACCAAATGTTGCTTCTCTCTGTAAGGATAACATCCAAAAAAAAAAAAAAAAAGAAAGAAACAACAGCAACAAGAAACAAGCAAACAAAAAACACATTAAAAACCACCACACTACAGAGATTGCTCCGTGCCCCAGACATCCATGAGAGCACCTTTAGCAGAAGCAACCTCACTGATCCCACATGCTCAGCTACAGCATGAAACACTCGAAGCTCAGAATGTAACAGACCCCTCAGAATCAGCATGCTATCTTTTGCTGCTTCTGCAGCAAAAAATAGTAGAAACATACTTCAATATTAGATTCTAAAAAGTGTTTGTGAAAACCATAGCATAGGGGAAGTGACACTGCACCATTCAGCCATTCAGAAACAAAAGTCCACTTGCCCCAGAGAGGCCAACTCTCACCCAAGAAAGACCAGGACCTCTCAGAGCAGTTAGTCTCACCTGTTACCAAACCAAGAGAAAATCTTCAGTGGGAGGCACTGGTTTTTATGAAAGGCTGAACAATATCCTTTTCCCCGAAGACATTTAGCTATGAAATTTCAGTGCTGCGTATCAAGCCACCTCCATAAAGTATGTTATTGCCCATTGTGGTACTCCATTCAAAAACAGAGAGCCTTTTGCATTTGGTAAAGAATCCTTCCTTTCTCTGCTGCAAGTGATGATTTGTAGCATACCAGATTCCAGAGGCCACCAGAAGCCACTTAGAAAAGGTGACGTGAGAGAGTATTTTGTGATTTCTTTAACAGTTTTAAACTGCTGCAAACGTTAGGATATTTTCAAAGACAGAATAAAAGAGCTGACTTCCAAAGTGGATTTTTTAAGAAGATTTATTTTAAGTGATTTCATGATGAAACATGGTCTTAAACAAAATAGAGATCAGTAGGAAAATAAAATTATACACAGAAATCTTTTCCCCAAATGTTTTTGAATAGCAGGAAATACAACAGAGCAGTCCTGTATTCAACTGAGTAGATAATTATGTGCATCTGTGAGCAGTCAAACCTTATTAGTACAAGCCTTGAAGCCAGGCACGACAAAATGCCTGTCACACTTTCAACACATTTCATAACCACTCTCCCTGCCTCAAAGAAAAAAAGTAGAATGTGATGCAATGTAAATAAAGGACATACACCATCTTAATGCTTGAAACACATTTTCCCCATTTAGTGCTTTGTGAAAGACATATACCAAATTCAGATGAAACAAATCAGCTTGTAGAAAGATAGAAAACCTTGGTATTGTATTTGATATACAGTCTTGTGAACACTTAACTGAAACGTATGGAAAAGATTAAAAAATACACCACATGTGTTCTACTTAAAGCTTAGAAATAAATATGCACTCTATATTCTCAGTGCCTGAAATTCTTTAAAAACAAAGAACTTGGTATAAAATTATATCAAGTAATCATCAAAAATGAGGGAGATGCACCTATATACCTGTTAGATTCTGGATGCCTGCATCCCCACTACAAAAATTTGTAAAACTATATGCGCTTTCAAACATGCTGAATAACCCAAACCATAGCCTAGCAAGGGCACAAATACTGACTGACCCAGGGCTACCAGTACTCCACACCACACCCCTCAGGAATTTCTTTTCTACGAAGTATTCCCCTTCCATAGCTTACCAGCCCTTACAAGTATAAATGTTCAGTCACTGATACAAAAAGCAGCCTTGCTGATCAGAATTTGTGGATGCCCTCAAGGCTATGTCATTCGAAGGGAAAAAAAGCATCTTCCTAAGACGACATATTTACTTAGTATTATTATAATTATTCTTCCTCCCTGCAATGCTGATAATAAACAGCAGTCTCCTGAGTGTTGCAGACTCATTGCAGAAAAATGTCCTGCTCTATGGAACTACTGACTATGGTCCAACATACTAAATATCTTCTACTGCAGGACTGAACAGTTTATAAGAAACTCGTCACCTCAGTTACAAGACTGAAGAAGAAAACTTGTAAGGAATTCTTCCTTTGACTTTCATATCTGACTTGGATATCCAGTAGTCTTTAAGTAGAGGACCAGGCGCAGAGATTCTTCTTGTCCTCTTATTTGTTTTTTTTTTCTGATAATATCACTAAACTGAATGAACTCAACGTGTGAATGAACTGAAGACCTGCATCAGCTTGGCCAAAGCTAACAAGAAAATTGGGAATACTTTTATTATCTTAAGTAAACTAGAAACTTCACATCGTTCCTGGAATGACAACCAAACACAAAAAACCCTCTTTGTAGAAATTCGTGGTTCTTAAACAACCGTAACACAAGGCTCAACCATTAAGGGAAATAAAAATAAAAACAACTAACATTTTCATAGAGATAAATGTTGGGGGTGTGACCCATCATATTTAAAAAGGAAAGGTACCTTTACCACTGATGATTTAACTCCTTAACCGATACTATTTCTCTTGCCAAATGTGGCCAGTAATAAGTACAATAATTATTTATTGTAAAAACAATTCAGGACTTATTTTATTTAGAAAAATCTTCATTTTTCTGAGAGCGGTCCAAATAAAATAAATAAATAAATAAACAAACCGAGAAAAACACAGTAAATATTCTTCTGATTGCACGCTTTACGTTTTCAAAACCTAAAATAGTTAGCCAAAACACATCTTCCATGTTTTAACAACAATCCATCTCGTGATGAACAGTCATTTTTCCTGGGTACGTTATCACAGCCTAATTTTTAAGCTAAAAGTATCCCCTTTTATACTTCCCGTGGTCAGCACAGCTCATTGTCCCACCTCCTCTTTGCAAAGCCTTTTTCTGTCCCTACTTCTTTCAGCTGTTGTCACTCCAGAACCGCTTTATGGCTCCGTTTTTTATGTTGTACGTGCTGCGTGGAACTGCCCTATCTTATCACTTACTGCACCTACAATTACCTTCCTTCCCCAGCATTAGTTACGAGGCTTCAGAGATTTATTTGCTTATTTACACAGTAATCTTTTCAAAATTTACTCAGCTGCAGTTTCTGACTGTAGCCAGCGTGGCCATTAAATCAGCAAAGCTGTCTTTTATTGACCACATTTACACATTACGAATATTTCTAACTATCAAATCGTAATGCTCCTGATCCAAAATGAGAGCTTTTCAGTAACTGACAGAATACGTGAGGAGCTGCTTATATCGCAAGCAATGGAAACGTGGAATATCTTAAGGATGAAACCAGTTGAAGGGCAGTATGACAAAGCCTTCATTTGTGGAAGGCACAGACTTACTATGATAAATAATCCCTGCTGCACTGATCTCTGGATCCGTACTCACCTGAGTCCCTGTGAGGGCTCGTGCTTCCACCCAACAGCATGAAGCAGACCACTGGATTGGGGCATTTCTGGTGATAGAATATATTGCTAGGAAAAACTACTGCCTCATAATGAACTCCATAAACCCAAAGTCAAAAGATGTTTGACCCTTGGATATGTAATCAACTCTCTGGTTTCCAAAAAGCATGACTTGGATGAAGGTTTTCTTTCATACTTTAAGGTATTCTAAGTAAATATATGAACAATGCTAAACTGGGAGGAGCTGTTGACTCCCTCAAGGGCAGAAGGTTTACAGAGAGATTTGGACACATCAGAGGACTGGGGAATTACCAAGTGTGAAGTTCAACAAGGTCATGTCCTGAATTTTGCAGCAGGGATGGGGCAACCCTGGATACACGTACAGATGGGAGGACAAAAGCTGAAGAGCTGCTCCACAGAAAAGAATCTGGGGGTGCTGGCTGATGGCAGGTGATGGCAGCAGTGTGCCTGGAGCCAAAACAGCCAACTACTTTTAAGGGGCACCTGGCCCAGCGCTGCCACAGGGCAGGGGAAAGGGCTCTGTGCTGTGCAGCCTCACCTCCAGCACTGGGTGCGGGTTTGGGCACCCACAGTACTAAAAGTAAATAAGACTGTCAGCATTAGACAGGCAACAAAGATGGGGAAGGGTCTGAGGACAAGGTGTTTGAGGAGCAGCTGAGGTCCATTGGCTTGTTCACCCCTGAGCAGAGGAGCTGAGGGGAGCCTCATGGCGGCTGCATCTCCTCACAGGGAATGGAGGACCAGCGCTGATCTCCTGTCCCTGGTGACAGTGACATGGCATGGAGCTGTGTCAGGGGAGGCTCAGCTAGGAATTAGGGAAAGGTCCTGCCCCAGAGGGTGGTGGGCACGGAACAGGCTGCCCAGGGCAGCGGGCACTGCCTGAGCTCAGCATGTGTTTGGACAGTGTGCTCAGACATGGGGTTTGACTTCTGTGCGGAGCCAGGGGTTGGACCCAGTGGTTCTTGTGGGTCCTTTCCAACACAGGAGATTCTGTGATTCTACATATGGCATTAAGAGATCTTTTTTCTTCAGTCATTCACAATGTGAGAGGAACTATGATCCCACCAACAATTTGGACTGAAGGGGGCTGGCTGTTCATGCAAAGAGCCTGATCCAATTCTGAATGGAAAAATAAACCACCACCACAATCTCATTCTGCAACTCTGATACAGTTGCAGCCAAATGCTGACCAGCTGCCCTGTCTCAGAGTGACTTAGGATTAACTGCAAAAGGGAGAGGGCAGCCAACTTTTGGAAAGCAGCCTAACATAAAGGAGACCAGAGTCTTGTGAAGCTTTGTAGGTCAATACATTTAAAAACTGATCATGTAGCTACTAGCCAAAAACTGTTAAATTAGTAGAACAATGTACCTCCTGAACGCTTAGTAAAAGCCCTCTGTGTAAGACAGGGCTTTTCTAGTAGGGGCTGATAGATACATTTTTGGAAGTTGTTTTTTCTTGTATTTTTGTTTTTTAAGGAAAAAAACCATAATTTTCATTATTTGTTAGTTTAGTTTGTTTTTTAAGAAATGAAGGTCTGGAAGAAACATAGCTTGGCTCCCTTTCACCTTCACCGTATCTTTAAAAGATTTATAGGAATACATCTATCATTAATTTGTTCCTTACAGATTATATTTGCAATGTACTCTGACTGCATTTGACACATAAAAGAAGTAAGTTCAAGATTCCAATTATCAGTTTAGGAGACTAGTTAATGAGTGAAATACTTCTTTCACATAGTCCTCAGGCTATGCATTTTTAATACATACAGATACTGCAGTGGGCTGTACCATTCCAGAGGAATCCTTGACCGTCATCCTTTCACATGTGGTCAGGAGGAATCCAAGTAGTGCCAATCGACTCATTACAATGCCACTGTTTTTAAAAAGAACTCTCAAATTAATCATGAGTTTAAAACACCTTAAAATTCCTATAGCATAATGCAGCTGTGAGCAAAGCAGAGCCCTAAATGAAGTTTTAACCTAAAAAATACCTTTTTTTTTTAACAGTAAAATTACTTTAAAAGCACTAGAAATGTTTTAATAAAACTCTTTTCATAGCAATGAGCATTTGAAATATTAGAAATCCAGTACGTATGCATGAATCTGAACTGAGCACTGTGAAGCTAATGATCTATTCGAAAGAAATGCAAAAATTAAACCAAAACACACTGTGAAAACTGTGTGTTTATATGGTCAGCTTGACAGTTTTGCGTATTAGTCAGCATGGGTCATAATAAGGCTTTTACTCTTGTTGGATTTACATGACAGTTCTCCCCCCAAACCACTATTTACCTAATGTATATTTACTGTTCCTGAAAGCAATAAATTTCAACTTTAACACTTTACATTCTTTTTTATTGCAAAATATTTAAGCAAAAGGCTAGACTAGTCCCATAGCAGCCACTGTGATCATGCTAATAACATTTTAAACGTTTTTTACTTGCAGTGGGTGAGCTAGTTAACCCCTAACACTTCTGCAGTTCTTTCTGGCTGCATAGTAAGGCCAAGAAGCAAACAGTTCAACAAGCCAGGTTTGAGCAATTACTCTGAAATTTCACTTGGAGTTCAACATGCTTGCCTAAAGGAGGAAGAGATGAGAGGGGAAAATGAGAGCAGTGGTTGAGTATTATTATTTCAAGGTTAACTGTAACACTTTTAAGGTTAAGTTTATAATCTTGTGACTGGAGATCATGCTTATTAATACCCATTAGTGCTAACAAGAATAAATTATCCCCTGAGCCCGCAAAAAAAACCAGTGGCAAGAGAAACATAACTGCTAGTATAATTGAATACAAATATGTTTCAATTGCTGAAAGTAATTAACTTGCTTTATGCTATAGGTAAGGAAGATACACAGGTTATTCAAACACAGCTACCACAGATTCCCCTTTTATGAATGATTGTCTCAGTCCACAGACCGTGTACTTGCAGATATCTCCAAAAACCTCTGCAGTTCACACTGGAATAACTCAGTTAACATCTGCTACGAGCCCTGCTGCGACTGCATTTAGTAACCAGATGATACCGCTGCTAATGCTTCTGAAGGAAGCTTTTGTTGTTGCTGAGACTTAAAAAAAAATAAAAAATAAAAATACATAGGAAGCCTCAAAATTGTTTCCTTTCCTATAATTTTAAACTAAGCAAAATGCCAGTCTGCTGCTCTGGCAGAAACTCAGTTTCTCATGCCAGAAACTTCATCTGATGTGCTGCCAGCACACTGCTGCCTCGACTTTTAGTTTCCCTGAAGATTACAAGGAACGCAGCATAAATAGATAGATTTCACCCTAGATGCTCTCTAAACATTACCGCCTTTTTATGATAGGCTCACAACACAGACAAGCACAATTATTTTAAAAGAAAAAAAAAGGGGGGGAAAGGGGTGGAGGGCAAATATTTGATGAATACCAAAGAAAAACAGCAGGACAACAGGGTGGGGGAAAAGGTTTGTTTCCAATTAGCAGAACTGTGTTAAACTGGATTTTATTTTGGACTGAAATAATACTTTCAATAGATAACCTGCAACTTGCTGGTGGTGCTAGCTACGTAACAGATGGCACTCTCCTACCTGCTGTGACTGAAAGCTGATGTTACTTCTGGCTTGCAGACTCTGTACTGCTTGCTCCAGTAGGCACAACGCTGCATCAGTTCAATGATTATGAGCTTTCCCAGCGTATTCAGGAGCGTTCTGGCTAAGCTAATGAGAGGTAGAACAAGGCACACAGAGAATACCTTGGCTTGCTGGGG
The DNA here is from genome assembly GCF_019232065.1 of Centrocercus urophasianus. Taxonomy (NCBI): domain Eukaryota; kingdom Metazoa; phylum Chordata; class Aves; order Galliformes; family Phasianidae; genus Centrocercus; species Centrocercus urophasianus. The sequence continues at coordinate 9,395,030 of NW_024884756.1, forward strand.
GCTGAAACTTGGCACGAGCACACTGCAGAGGAAGACTGGCATGGTCCCTGGGGTGCTGTGTGCCACACAGCAGACAAGGGCCTGCCAGGTGCTTTTTGGCTAGCAATGCATGGCTCAGCTTTCCAGCAAGCAGAGCACCTCATGGGCACCTCACTCCAACTTTTGTGGGTGCTTCTCCAGCCAGACTTCCTGCCTAATGGAGATGCTGCAGGTGAAGCCTGCACAAGTTTTCATCACACAGTAGCTGAAGGGAATCTTTTGCCTACTTCCTGGAGACAAGCTTTTTTCCTCCCTGCGTGGAAAGCTTCTTAGCACCGTGCAAAATCTCTGAGGAGACGCAAGGCTTTCAGAAATGCTTTTTCACTTTTCTCCATCCTGGACCCTTCTGCCTGCCACAGGACTGCATAACTAAAGCACTGTGGTCACCAGCTGTAGCCATCTGGAGGACATGGAAGTTGGCTTCCGCATGGGATGTGTTCAATGGAAATGGCTTCCCACACTGAAGGGAGAAATTCCACTCAGCAACCAAGAGATGTGGGAATCTCAGAGAGCCCAGACTTCATTTTCTATACATCTTCCCTACTAATCTCTTCAGAGCAGGAACACTGCCTATATCATCACGCATGGTGTGCTCGAGGCAGCATGGGTAGCTGCCCATGCTTGGCCCCTGTACTTGGGCAGCTAACTTTCAAATAACACTTTTTGAGAGTCCTCCAGCCAGTGCTGGCAGCAAAAGAGCAAGAAGGAGCTTCTCCCCAGTCTCTCCAGGTCTTAATGCTACATGGATTCCAGACTTTTTTGACAGCTGCTGCGATGCTGATCCTGTCACATCTTTACAGAATAATGGATCATCATGACTAATTTCAGTTGTGTATGTCTAAATACCGAACAAATGTGTGCAGAAAATATATTTAAATAAAAATTGACAAGATGCATTTATTGTTCTTGATTTGTACAAAAGCATAATTTAAAGGCAGACTAGTATAAACTTACTTTGTGCCAAATATTATAGGTTTCTGGTTCAAAACGTCTAGATACAGTTTCCACCTGGGAAATCTCTTTTTTAGACCACAGATAACACAGTACTGTAAAAACAAAATTCTTCAGTCCTTCAACCAAGCAAAAGTTGTGTTCTGCTTTGAGCTCTGGAGTTTTAGCTACTCAGTGAATGGATCACAGGAAACACAAGCAATGCTGGAGTGACCTGCCTACTGCTTATCTGTACTCTGAAAAAAGATGCACGTTAGCATCTGTGACATGCAATTTAGCAAAGATTGTTAAATATATGTCTAAAAGTAGAGAGACGTGGTTGGATTTCTCTTTGCTATTTCATGCCAGCCAGAAGTAGTGCAAGAAAGGCTATGTTACTTGGCTAATGGAGTCCCAAATGGCATGCAGAAGCTCAATTATTCCTGAAATCAAAGAAGGCTTTCACTCTGATTTTGCAACTGGGTTTTCCTTTGCACACGTAATGTTTGCTCAGGAAGCCTAAAGGGTTTCCTTAGTCTTTGCTGCATGGCTGCACATACATTTCCAACTTGGAGGGCGGAACAGCAGTCTTTGCTGACAACACCTCTAGTGACGTTGGCATCCATGGAAAAACATTTCCCCAGGACCAAGCAGGATACCTCCCTGAGATGCCCTTTCGAGAGTCTCCAAAGCAGGAAAGTTAAGTTTACCTCAGAGGCTACTTTTCTCACAAAACAGCGTGCTGTGCTTCGGCACTATCACGAGTGCCAGCGCAAAACTAGATTCATGTTCTTGTCATCCAGTATCCAAGTGCAACTTCCTGGAATTTAAAACATGTGGATGCACTGTGTAGCAGCAGCTGCATGAGAAAGGGTGCGCAGCTGCATTAGTGTTCCACAAAACCATCTGGAGGAAAGTACCAAAAATAGATGCAAGCAAGCCTTGTGTATTTCAGCAAAATTAAGCATAAAGAAATTGGTGTCCATGCAGTGTCTGATAGGCTATAAAAACTCTTTCAAATAACATTTGATAAGAAAACTATTTATCAGTGAAAATTCAAGAAAACTATCAGTGAAAATGCAAGACTAAGGAACAGTTTACATCTTGTGGGAGTTCACTGATATGCAACAGTGGCATTATGACCAGTAGCTCACCTTACAGTAGGTTACTCGTGGATTTCCACATAAGCTAGTGTTCTGTGGTGCTGTACAAATAAAAAGTTGTGGGGACCGTATGAAATGTCTGTACTAAACTCCACTGCATTAAGTAATCCAATGCATGAAAAAATGATCCAGCTGCATTTAAAATAAATGCATATTACAATATCACATATAGTATTATAAAATTATTACTTATGTGCACAGTCCTGATATCTATAGACACGGCACCGTGAAGAAAGCCTGGTTCCTAAGTGTTTTTATAGATACTTGATAGTGATGCAGTTTGCTGTCAGTCAGATCATAATGTCCCTTCAACTTTGGTACATTCAGTGCAAAATATTTCTGGGAATTTTTTACTCTTATAAAAATAAAAGGCATTTTTTTCCCTTGAGAGTGCTTAAAGAATAAACACCAGCAGAATGTCTGTTCAAGCATGGAACGTGACAAAAACAGAAAGAGCATTTTAGTTTGCTTGTTTCCTGTTTACACTCTAAGAAACATAATATAATGAACCTATAAAAATAAACAGAAGTCACCGTGTTAGGATTTTTTTTCCTGATATGCTGTGATAAATTGCTAGTTTCTTCTTAAAATAGTTTCCATGCAGTATAAATCATAAAATCAGTCCTATTAAGTTATTCAGTTCATTATAATAGCTCATCTTTTGTCATACACACCACTGGCAAACACATTTTCACAAACCTCCTTAATGCAAGCCACTGTTGTTTCATCCTTTGCTGACTTTGCTTCCAATTCACTTCTGCCCCAGGAACTTGAACTCTGCGGTGCACCTCATGCAGGCACTCGTAGTCTTAGGTTTATCAAGTACTGGATATGCTGTTATAACACATGGCATTAAGCAATGTACCTTCATGAATATACTATAAAAAAAAAAAACAACCAAAAAACAAAAAACTATATTGTATGATTTTTCACTGATTTACTGCGTAGGTGGGGCCTGAATGATTTCACATTTTGACTTGAATTTTCTATTCATCAACTTTGGTGAAATCCAGTTTTCAGGTACATGTCAGTTTTGCAGTAGCCAGGCTGACCACAACATGGGATCACGCATTTCTTGTTTGCTCACAACAAATCATAGGGAGTTTGATTATCCTGAAAAAGCGTGGGTTGCAAGACTTGGCTTTCCCTGCACTTCAGGCACACTCCAGATTCACTGTAGAGAATTCTGCCACTATTACAATGCTTTTTAATTGCTTCATAAGCTCCTTCACGGAACCTCATTATCAGAATGGCAATCTGAAATCCAATACAAATGTTCATTTTTTCTTTGAGAAGTCAGATCCACAAAAGTTCAAAGAGCTGGGCACTGTGGTTTGTGTATCACTCAAGTCCAAAAGTACTTGTCTCTTCTACTGCAGTCAACAGTTTTTCATACAGCATAGAAAATGATGGATAAGGGGGAAGGTCCAGACGATTGAAACAAGTGTGAGCCCTGAGGGGAAAAAGAGGAGGTAAAGAAGTATATTATTTTAAACAAAAGAAATTAGGCAGACTGACATGCACTTGTGTATAGATGGCCAGTGTTCTTTCAGAAGATTTTGTTCCCTCAAATGATGTTTCCAACTGAACAAGTAGTGAGGTTTAACGTACTCTGATTATAATAAGCCAATAAGAGGCATTCATTAAGGCACTTAGAAACATACTTACAGCTCAAAAGACATGGGATAAATTTTACCCACTAAATGTGCATGAGACAATGCTATAACATGATACAATTCAAGTAGTCTGTCATGAAGCCTCAGTTTTAAATGTATCTTAAAATAAGGTTTTTTTTTTAATATGGATGATAGTTGAATACTGTATTTGCAATCCATTGCAGGATGATGAATATGTACTGATGAAATACTAAACAATATGCCAGATATTCAAGGCAACAATCCCATAGTAAATAAAGACAGACAAATAGGACACTCTTCCTTGCACATTTCCTCAGCATGGACTGTGTTTCTGGGGAGATGTTGTAAATAAGCACAAGCACTATCTGTGTATCTGATCCAGCAAGTCAATGACCTTTAGAATTACTGTTTGTAATTACAAAGAACTATGCAAGTAGCTATAAAACACCATTGGGCCTTCTTAAGAGAAAACACGTGGCTCATTTCTTTCTCTGTTTCCAAAGTCCATCTTTGAACTGAATCTTGAGACCTCTTCCAAAGAGTAAAAAGGGAAGTAATGTATGTTTCTTCTCTTAGTAGAATAATCAGTATCACTGCCTGACCCCAGGGCATGCCAAGGATAATACTTTCTAAAATACTATAGTGAAATAGTTCTAGTGAAATAGAGCTATTAACTTGATGGCTTCTTGAGAAAAAAATGAATGGAAGACAAGCTGGAGGAGGTATCTTTTCCACTTGGAAGCTGTTTACCAAAGCCTCATTTTGGATTTATTTTTGAGGATGAAGATCTTCTTGTATTTTGGCAGGTCTCTGTTTAGAAATATTTTATTCTTTCATGATAAAGCACATCTCACAGCTATTTAAATACAACAAATCTGGCAAGTGACCTGCCCTTAATCTTTGTGGCCCATATTAAGTATAAATTGCAACATGAATGATGGGTCAGACCAAGATCCTTCCTCACAGAGAATGCAACTCCTCATTTAACCCAACCACTTCCAGAAATCTGTGTCTGCGACAGACCTGTAACAAGCTTTCTTTAAGGCAGAAAGTGCTGCCTCCCATGGTATCAAATCTATTAATTGCTGTTTTAAGTGGCTCTCCGCTCCCAACTATTGGAATAGAACACGACTGGGCTAACCTAGTTTGTTAAAAACATGAGACCATTACAAATCCTCAATGAAGGGGAAACTCAGCAGTCTTACAGTGTCATAAATATATCAGGTTGAGGAAAAGCATACACAATAAAGAAGGCCATGTTGTCATTACAAACAGGTTGAAACATCAAATATGCAATCGCTTTTAAAAAGTTTTTTGAATTTTGCACCCCCAAATATGGTATGCTTGAAAGTACAACACTAGTATATGCTGCACAGGGGAGAGAACATTTCCCCAGCATGAACTCTAGCAGCCCAATAAAAATTTCTTCACTCTGCCATCCCACTGAGGCTCTTGGAAGAAAGCTTTCTTTGCATTTCTGTTTTGCCTTTCCAAAAACCAACTAACATTGTATTTTGCTTTTTCTATAAAAGCTTCCACTTAGAAGAAAGAGGCTGATTTAGACCTGGCAGCAATTGGACAATTGGAGCAAGGTGTCTGGAAGGGGTAGGCAATCACAGTAAATTGCGGAAGAGTCTCATGCAATCTGCAGCTTAACCACATGCTTCTGCTGCACTGGGCTGGAAACCACTCATTAGAAGTATGGATCATGCTGTGTGGGCTGTAAAACCACAAGTTACGAAAGACATGGCATATAATTAGCAAAGGTTTAATAGCAATTTGGCATATTGTTTACATTTATTAAGAGAATTGAGTTTTATCTTAATTTTGAAGGCAATTTTCAGAACATCATCACCTACTTTGGAAAACCAAGTCATTAAAAAAGACAAAAACATAAGATCTTGGTCTACTGGGGGAATGTATGTGTTTCTCATCCTCACGAGAATCTTATTAAAGCTTCAGGAAGGAAGGTTATTTGTTTGTTGTTTTTTTTTTCAGTTCCCCTGGACAGCATTTTCCCTCTAGCATCTCAAACCTTGTGGAAACTAGATGTCTGTGTTCCCGGACTCACGTTTGAGTCCAGAAACATGAAAAATATCTTGGTTCCTGAAGTCCAGATTTCCAGTTAAGCTTCACTTCATTGTAATTTGATCAGTTTTACAGCAGCAAAATCATAGAATCAGAGAATAGTTTGGGTTGGAAGGGACCTTTAAAATCATTTGCTTCCAACCCTCCTGCTATAGGCAGGGATACCTCCTTCTAGACCAGGTTGCTCACAGCCCCATCCAGCCCTTGGGTGCTTCCAGGGTGGGGGCACTCACAACCTCACTGGGCAACCTGTTTCAGTGCGTCACTACCCTCACAGTAAAGAATTTCCTCCTAATCTAAATCTACCCTCTTCCAGTTCAAAGCCATTTCCCCTCATGCAGTTGTAACCTGCCATTGTCCCTCCCTGCAGACCCGTTCATGTCCTGGAAGACTGCTATAAGGTTTCCTTGGAGCCTTCTCTTCTCCAGGCTAAAGAGCCCCAGCACTCTCAGCCTGTCCTCATAGGGGAGGTGCTCCAGCCCTCTGATCATCTTTGTGGCCCTCCTCTGGACCAGTTTCAGCAGCTCCATGTCCTCCTTGTGCCAGGACTGGACGCAGTACTCCAGGTTGAGTTTCAAGAGAGCAAAGTAAAGAGGCAGAATCACCTTCCTCAACCTGCTGGTCACACTTCTCTTGATGCAACACAGCATACAGCTGGCCTTCTGGGCTGCAGGTGCACATTGCCGGCTCATGTTGAATCTTTCAGCAACCGACAGTCCCAAATCTTTCTCCTCATGGCTGCTCTCAAGCCATTCTCAGCCCAGCCTGTATCTGTGTACAGCTTAGGGCTGAAGATGATAAAGGGCCTGGAGCACCTGCCCTGTGAGGAAAGGCTGAGTAACCTTGGTCTGTTCAGCCTGGGGAAAAGAAGACTGAGAGAGGATCTGGTAAATGTTTATAAATATCTAAAGGGAGGTGAGAGGCAAACAGACGAGGCCAAGCTCTTCTTGTGGTGTGTAGTGATAGGACAAGGAATAATGGCCTACAACTTGAACACAGGAAGTTCCACACTAATATGTGGAAGAACTTTACAGGAAGGGTGATGGAGCACTGTAACAGGCTGCCAAGAGATGTTGTTGAGCCTCCCTCTATGGAGCTACTCAAGATCCAGTGGGATCCCTACATATGCAACTTACTGCAGGGTACCTGCTTCAGCAGGGGGTTGGACTCAATGATCTCTTGACATCCCTTCCAAACCCTGAGATTCTGTGAACTTGATATGCCTCAAAGAAATCTCACTATTTTGATCCAGAAGAACTGATTACAAGCAATCAGAAAAGTGTAAATTACATAAACATCGAATGAACACTTTTGTGTTTGTATTCACAGCCTCTTCGACTACAATCACATATGTAACAGTATCAGTTGCCTTCTCTGTCTCAAAATAAGGAAGAGATAGGGACGGCTATTTTTGTGTGCTTTTAGCTGTGTTGTACTTCTTTTAGATACAGAAGGAAAAAAAAATCCACTAACCTGTTGAACCCTAGCTTTTACCACCCTCATGCCAAGCATTACCTGAGTTTACAAACACTCCCGTTGAAATCAAAAGGACAATTTGCAAGGTGTAACAATGCATTTGTTACCTGAGAATCAGCAAGAGTCAAGGGGTCCCAGTGTAGCATTCCAGCAAATCCAGTAGCATGTTTACAAACAGGGCTTGTTTGGAAACCTCTTCCAAGTTTGCTATTCAGGGTCACTCTTAACAATGTCTTACCTTCCAGCCAGCACTACTTGGTGTTTGCACACTAAGTCCCTCAAGTTGGCAAGACTCAGGCTGACACTAGTGAGACTCAGGCTGAAGCTAAGACTGTACAAGGAACTAGATATTTTAAAATGTAAGTACAGCTTTCTGCTGAGGGCTTAGTCCACTTAAGCATAAGTGTGGAAGACCATTTATTTTTTTATGAGACCAAAGTTCTACACATGAATGTCAGGAATTGCCAGCTCACAACAATTGTGAGATGTTTGTCATACACAGTTAACAAACAACTTGTAGCATTGGGTTATTTTAACACTCACATTTGCATAAGTGTGTTAAAAGCTATTCACAGAGACAGAAGTAAAATTTTCCCTAAACAACACTATCGTAAGTTAAACTTCCAAGGTCACGATTCTCCTAAATTCGAGTAGCTGGCATTTCCCACTTATTACCTGAACTGAATGTAGCAGCTTATATTCTTAACAGATTGCTCCATGCTGCTCTACAGGAAATAGTTTAATTCTTCTGTTCATTACAATTAGGACTCTGAATAACCTTTTCAGAGGAAATTCTGATCATCCTGTTCGGGCATGTCCTGACCCTTTCCACACTGCAGTCTGTGTTTGTTAACACCAGGAATTTCAGTACTAGAGAATATAGAGATAGGCTCCTACAATTCATTTTCTTACTTCAACCTACAAGAAAAGCAATTTGATTTTGAAGTCACAAATGAAAGCTTTTTCTTTTTAAATATAATTACAACTAGTTCATAGGTGATAATAAATTATAAAGTAGGCTTATCTGACTACCAGCTATTATTAAGCACTCAAAAGACATCGAGTATTTGTTGGACCACTTCCAGAATCTGCTTGTAAGTTAAGGTGGTAAGATGGGTTTGTTTAAAGGCCTCCTGCTGTGTCTGTGGATCTCACAGTGACATCTCTGTTTCTTTGACCTTAAAAGTGTGGTTCAATGGTTCTGCAGGCAGAAGCCAACCCTAGAGATGTCCCTGCCTCTGACATTCAGCTGGAGGAAACATCTAAGGGTTGTTTAACAAACCCTTCTTGTGTTGGACATCCACCTTGCAACATTCAGTAAGTAAATAAAACACATTTAACCAAACAAAATATAACAAAATTAAAAATACAACTGATTATCATTTTAATATAATTTCCCACCCAAAAAAGCATTCAAATATAGACATCAGCTACTGTTATGTTGCCTTGTCCGTTCTATTAAGGAAAAACAAAAAGATTTAAAAGAAAAATTTGTGACAGCGGAATAATGAGGATGTAAGTTTTCATGTAAAGCAAAGCATGCTTGCTTATTCACTTAAAGCTTGTTTATCTGTCAGTCCAGTAACTCCTGTTCCCAAGTAACTCTAGTATTAACATCACTAAAGCAATTTTTACACACAGTTGTACCTTGGAAGGGCCGTGATCTTCCCCCACTTCTCTACGCAGAACCTTCTTGGCCCATTGCTCCCCCTCAGAGAGGCAAAGCCTTCATAAGGTATGCTGGATGTGCCTGTAACAAACTGCCAGCACAAAGAAAGGATCAACAATATTGGATACACAGATGGTGCAGGTTAGGAATTTATTTATGTCAGCATACTCACTGAAGTCCAAGTGCTTATGTAAAAGCACTTGCAAAATAAGGAAATTTGTGAGACACAAGTAATAAATGCTATTTTAAATGCAGGATAAAGGAAAACAGGTCGTTTCCTGATAGGGCTTCAGAAGAGACAACTTCCCAGATTAATTTCCTTCAAAGGCTTCTCTCTGAAAGCCAGGATAAGGGTAATTATCCTATACAAGTACTATAGGAGAAAACACTATTAATATAAAGTTATTTTAGCTTAGGCATAAGTCTCTTTTTTTTTTTCCCTGCTGTTTTTATTCTTTATAAAGAGGAACTAAGAAAAAATAATCACGCAGGCTTTGTGTAAGGCCTTTTTGGCCCTGTGCATTTCAATATCATTATAAACAGCAAAAGATACTATAAGAAAAGGAATGCATTCTGAAGTGAAGTGCTTAAATAGCTCAACACTCCTCCTTTCTACTCATACGGGTAACTCAATGATCAGATGTAAATTTAAATAAGAATACAGACGTGAGTTTCAGTCACTTAAAATTATTACAAGTTACTATCTGATGCTGTTCAGATTATTAGCATCATCATTATTTTTGGATATCAAAAACTTAAGTAAAGCAAGTTTAGCAACTAATTTTAGAGACACAATTTCTATTCAGAACAGTTGATTTCTTACCTGCAGAAGTCTTAGTCGTTGTTCATTGTTGAATCTTTCCACAGCAGCCCAGAACCACCGAATTACGATGTGATTGTCATGATAACCTGTTAAAACAAGAAGATGCTCATAGCTTTAATGCTACAAAAATATTTGAGAGAACAGTGAATAAGTCTTTCCTAATTTAGCCCTCATCACTGTAATGCTGCATTTCTTAACCACCTGCAGCAAAAGGCAGATGATAGAAAGCACCTCCTGAAATATTTACAAATCTTAGAGAATCAATTTACAATGACAAAAAGAAATTAAATTTCTTTTGCACGCATGCCTTTCATTGATCCATCTTTAATAGGAAAGAGAATTCTTGAAATGTTCCAGCACTTTGCTATTTATGTATTTTAAACTGCAGCATTTCTTCTGAAGTTCTCAAATCTCCCCGTCCATGCTTTATACAGTTCTTAACAACTACACGGCAGTCCCTGGGATTATTTCTCATCTTCTTGAAAGAAGAAAGACTTGAGAAAAGGTGACCCTACTAAAAATGGATGCCATTTCCATTGGTCTCCAGTGTCTGGGTGCTGCTTTGGTAGCATGCTTCTGAGTACAGTATTGTCTTTGGATAATTGTGCTCTTTGATGCTGTCCAACAAAAAGGGTAAGGGGAGAGCTGCAAGGGGAAGCAATGAAGCAAACTAAAATGGACAAAATAGCTTCTTCTAATGCAAACAGAGACAGAGAAATACAGAAGATGTTGATACTGAAGGTATATCTCACAGGATAATACGTTAGCATCTTAGAAGCTGGATAATTCCAAGACCCCCAGTAGTCAATGAACAAATAAAAACTGATGTTACCTCCTCTGTATTCTGTATTATTTCTCCAGTCACTCAAGTCAATTTCTGCTGTTCCAGCTATAACCAGTTCCAGTTCTCTTGCATCAAATACAGACACAAGCCTTGCATCAACCACCTGTGAAAGAAAAAAGGCTTATCTCTTACTAAGACATATATCAGGTAACATTTCTCTCATGAATAGATAGAATTTTATTTTTTTTTCTTTTTAAAGGCACAGGTTTTAAGCTGCAGTTTCAAACAGTTGAGGAGGAACACAGAGCTTGGGGCAGAAACTTAGTGACAGATAATAGTGAATGATTTCAGGACAAACAGAGTTCAATAATCCAATTTAATTGCTTGTGATAAGGCAGGTAAGATATAAATGATTTGAAATACACTCGGCTGTGATATGCTGAGTATAGCATATACTAAAAACCACAAAGCAGAAAGAGACTGCTCACTTTAGCATTGCTAATCATATAAACAATGATCAAAAGTATCTCCCAGTTTTAAGAACCATAGAGTTTAAGTCAGTGGCTAGCACTGATTTTTGCACACACACACAGATACTGTAAGGGCACTTCTGATTATACATGCACCAGTGTTTTGGGACTACTTATTTGAAAAACGTATATGAGAAGAAAAATATTTAGGGAGAATAAAAAAGAAAGTAAATTCCAGCTAAGATTTTTTTTTACCTCATAGAAGCCCCGAACTAGACTTTCTGTCTGTTGTACAACTCCTCTCTCAATTCTCCATTTTACCATTCTTTCTATATATTCTTTCTTGTTTTTTTCTGTGACTGGAATGTTGGCACCCCCTGGCTTTAATTCCCGTTCTGTGATCTTAGAAGAAAACAATCACAGCATTATTAAGATAAAAGAAACATTTACAACAATTTAAACCTTTAAGTTGAATAATTCCTCATTAGTGAAGATGCACTTTAGCAAATTGGAATATGTGAAACAAGAGAACACAAAATAAATCTTTTTGTTTGTTTTTATTAAACTATATTTAGTGCAACGTAAGAAGAAGCTCAAAAGAAAAAAAAATCTTTACAAAGATTAAAGTAGGAAAGTCTCTAAATAACGTCATAATGTCCTAACGAAGGTGTTCCAATTGAATGCTAACTCTACTGCAATTAAATTTACGGAAACTACCTCCAGCAGAGCAATCCAAAATGTTGATATTTCAGACAGTTTCCAGAAAATAAAAAATAGTAACTACTCCCAAAATTTCAACATCATTTTGATCAAACAGAACTTCATAAAAAGAAGTTCAAATCAGCATGGAACGACAGCCATTTTTCTGTTCACGTAAGTGCTTATCTAGCAGTAGAACACAGAGAAGAAAGAAAAAGGAATTAGGAATCTTGCACACCTGCCCAAAAACTTCTTCATTTACAGTAAATGTGAGATCCAGGATATCATGTATATCATTGTCTTTCATCCACTGCAAACTCTGGTGAAACTCCTCATCAAGGTATTCCAGGTCACTCAAATCACAGAGTCTAACATAAACAAAAACAAAACACACAAATACAGATGACAGCAGTAATGTGTGTTCAGCAGCAAAACTCAGAGCAGTCCTGCAAAACAGACTGAGAGTAACGTCAGCTGCGAGAAGCATGAACAGAATAAAGAAGATGCTATTTCAAATCTCCCTTTATTTACCTAACAATTACGCATTAACAAAGCCCCAAAATTGATTCACTTGCTTTTCAAGCTTAAAGCGAGCCCATCTCATATTTTCTGTAAAGACATCGTCTTCTTGTCACAAAAACAGCCTTATTTGTTTCTTTAACTTCTGCCATATTTCCCCACGCCTGGTCCTTCTTTTACAAATCCAACCTGTAAGCCAGCTGCCCTTGCTATCTTTAACAGTTGCTTCTCCAAGATTTGAACACGTGAGCTTCTAATAGTATTTAAAACTGGAGTAGCAAATTCTTCTTAATTCTGGATAATAACTTGTGCTGTGAAATAGCACACTGGGGCTAATCATATGTAAGCTGCTTTTCATCTGTAGGGTTTCTTGCCTGCTACCATTTCTGGGCATGCAAAAAGTCAGCAAGAAGTCCTGTACTTTTTTTATAGGACGCTCAAATGTACTTGAAATGACACCCTGCAGTAACAGGCCCTATTTCAAAGGAGATGGGTTGGGCACAATGCTCCATCTGCAGAGATGGTTTGGATGGCTCCTAAGCTCTGAGGAAAGAAAAGATCTGTGACTGCGGTGGGGAGATTGCACAAAATAGGCTGCATACAAAAGTAGTCACATCATCATCTTACACTTACCTGCCCAAAGAACCAGAAAGTTAAACAATTAATTTAACTTGGTAGTTATACAATATTGTTATTAAAGTTCATCTGGGGCAAGACCTCATCCTCTTTAAAATGAGACTGTTAGCATATAGGAACTTCAAACATTTACATGCAATAGGAGTGGATGCATTACCCCTTACTAGTAAAATATATGATGTTTTGAAGAAACATGCCCCATCCTTGCAGACATTCTATGTCAGGCTGGACCAGGCTCTGAGCAACCTTATCTAGTGCAGGTGTCCCTGTTCTTTGCAGGGGATTTGGACCAAATGACTTTTAAGTGTCCCTTCCAACTCAAAAGATTCTATGATTCTATGATAACCTTCCAGCCTTCTCCATAACAGTTTTGAAACTGAAGACAAACACTGAAGTGCCTTAATTTCATTATGCCTTAACTTCCAGACATCCCAGGCAAGCGCAGCTCACATTTTTTAAGCCAGAACAACAGTAGCAGTTCTGAAAATCCAGTCTGAAGCATATCAAAGTAAAGCTCCTCAAAATGGGAGACTGCCTGCAATCAGAGAATTCAAGTCTTGCAGTCAAAGTTAAGAAGTGATTCATATCCTATCTTATGAGTCATTACTAGACAAATGAATAACATCTCTATTAATATCTAGAACAAAACCACAGCATTTCATTCTACTAGCTCAAATGTAGGATTTTGTTAAGAAAGCTGATAGTATAGTTTAAACAAATCATACAGATCAGCATGAAATTAGTATGAAGAGCATTCCAAGTTATTAGGTAGCAGGCTAACACCATAATCAGCAACAAGTAACCTTTTAAAAAAATGCTGGATTAAAATGAAATGACTGAATAATACGTAAAGGCCTGTCATTTTGAGGATAAGATATCCATGCACAAAATGCTACTGTCCATGGGCAAGGAAGCAAACCAAAAAGGAGACAAAACAATTCTACTCACATTCGGAGGAGGGCTTTATAAAAGGGTCGTGTAAAGAAGGCATCTAGCAAATATTGGTGTATCAGAGCAAGACCAAGGATTCGACCACTAAACCTGAACCTAGAAAACAAAGAGTTACGGTCACTGTACTGAGACTTTGTGGTTTGTATACTGCTCTGTCATCAAAACTTGTTTATACATCCAAACAGCATTTTCAAGTCAGATAGCTATGTCTAAATTGCGGTGGTTTTTTCTTTTTTTCTGTTTCTTTTATGCTCCCAAAAGAGCACAGAAAAAAAAAAAAAAAAGAAAAAAAAAAGCAAGTTTGCAGAGTGCGGAAAATCCCTCAGATATCTACGTTGTAGCTTCTCAGAAATGTCAAATCCATACTTAACTCAATCCTTACTTACCCTCTGCCAGACCATGCTATTTATAAGCATAGCATATTTTCATGTATCTTACAAAATGTTCATTTTCTTTACATACCTTGCCTATGATTAACTTGTTCTTGTGCCATCGAGCGGCTGAAGGTTCCTGCACTTCCCCAGACTGACACTCATCACTGTGTTTCTGCATACAGCGGCATTTTGCTCCCTCTTCTGACTGGTGACTATAGACCTCTGCATGCGTTTTCACAAACAGTGGCTAGAAGCTTTTTATTTTACTTCATTTATTTTTATTTTTTTAATCTCAGAGCCTCATGTCAATGTGATCACATTCATTTTCCTTCTCTGTTTCTTCTTGTTGTCTTCATTTTGGGTATATAAGGATGGCTGGGGTGAGTTTGATAGATTTGAGGTCATAACATCAGAACAGGAGGGTCTTGGCAAATCTGCTTGTGAGAATTATGATCTATTATGAAAAATCCTACAGATGTTTGGAACTAGATTTAAGTTGAGAAGTTCATTTTTTCTTAAAATTTATGCTTGCTGAGCCATATTTTACTTTGAAAGATTAGGGTTTTATTATGCCTGCCTGTACAGAAGCTCTGCAAGATGTGACACAGAGCTTTCTCCTGCATATAACTGCTTGTCACAGATGCACTCCAAATCCCCTGAGGCTGTACAAGAGCAGCGCTGTCAGTGGCATCAGCGTGCCCAAGAGGGAAAGAGCGTGGTGACACTTCCATCATCCCAGACAAGGTCTCTGGTCCCTCACTGCAGAAGCCAGGGATGAATCCAGAGTGCTGGCAGAAGCTTCGTAACACCCAACTGTTCTGCTTTTCTCACATGCTGCCATACTGGAGTTCAACAGGAACACTGTTTCAACTTACTGGACACAGTCAACGTTTAGCTTTCTATTTATTTTAAAAACTATTAATGAGATTCTTCTTAGATATTCACTCTTCACAGATGGTTTCCAGCAAATAAGTGCCCAGTACACCTCTCTGTCCTACACAGATGAGCAGTTGCCACTTCATTATTACTGTATTCTGCTTACATGACAGAACTGTCTGTTGATATTCACAGAAAATGTTCATAAACTTTCAGAGATGATTTGAACTGTCTTATGAGTGTGAAAAAGAGATTGAAAAATCCTTGCCAACTATTTTAGAAGTATGGGTGTACATAGTACAGTCTTTGCTTAAGAGCTATGTAACCATCAGTCTTCCCCTTTAATTAAGATACCTCCAGCAGATAAACAAATACAGAGCAACACCTGCTTGAAATCTCTCTTAATATTCTTAGTTGACAACAAGCCAAAATCTCATGCATTTTTTAATGCACAAGGAGTTAATTTTGATTTCATGAAGTGACTGTCTGCTGAAGTACAAAAAACACAGAATGTTGTGCTGTGAGATAATCCCACAATACATGTTCCAAACCACACTTTTGCTGACCTTGTGAGAAATAGGATCATTTAAAACCACCACGAGAGAAAACAGAATGAGGAAATTCTATAGAAATGCAATTACTTTGCTGCTGGTTAAAAAGACCAAACTACGTTCTATACATCTGAGCAAATATAAGCATTCTCTGCAAATGGGAACAGCAGAAAACACAAAGATATCTGAAAAGCAAAGAAAAAAAAATAGTTCTTACCACTCATGGTGATTGTCTACAAAAGCAGACATGGGACTTATTTGTACTGTATAGGTATCGTTGGCTGAATATTCAAATAAACCATAATATGGATTGAAGAGCTCTCTAGACACCAGGAAAAAAAATTCCCTTGAAGGTCCACTGTAGTCCAACCTTTAAAAAGAAACTTGACATTACTATACAGTGTTTATTGTGTGCAAAGGAACACTCCTTTGAATTTACATTCCTTACAGTACATTTTCCATTAAAATTTCCTAAGATTTTAACCAGAACCCTTATCCACCAGATTGCTTAATGCCAAGGGATGTGAAGTTCTTGTGAGGATCCTCTGAAAAGCAATGACTTGGAGGACTGGAAGGAAATGCTCTACATCAAAATTTTTGGCTCTAGCTGTAATGCTTTTTGGTTTGGTTTTGTTGTTGTTGTTGTTGTTGTTTTTGCCATGAGAATATAATCAAATAAATAGAGGTGAAGGCAAGAAGTGTCTGAGGGGAGGGAGAAGAAACATGAAAAGAGGCAACGTTGAACCCCTCTACATCTGAAAAATTAAGAATGAAAATAGAAAATGGCTGTATTTTGCCCATGCAGACTTACAACAGTAGGACAGTTGAAGGAAAATATTTCTGTTTTTCCTAGCAATTGGTATTAATTGATTTCTCTTTCTTGGTCTAAATTTTTTCTTGTCTGTCTTCCAAAGTTGAGTGCACTTAAATGTCTTTTGGAGAACCTATTTCCTTTGTTTTTGTTGTTTTTGGGGTTTTTTTGTTTTGTTTTGTTTTGGGTTTTTTTTGCTATTCCAAGATTCCAGCACTAATGAACAAGGAATCTAAACCTCTTCTTGTATCATAAACAAACTCAATGCTGACAAAGCACCAAGACTGAGTTTTGACATTATGTTGCAGGTCACCAGTAAAATGAGTTAAGTATGAAGTTAATGCTTTATTGGAGGAAGAAAACCAGAGGTTTCCCTGTGGGGAGAAAGATTAATATAGTCCTAATAAATAGATTTTCGATAGCTTGAAAATTTCATACTTGATTTTTATGAAGGTCTTGCTTTAGTACTAAGACAACACACAAACAAAAGCATCATAGAGAAAGTCAGGTTTCACACAGGACTTTGCTACTAATGTTTTGGCTCATGAACTTTAACAGAAGATGAGAGTTCTTTCTGAGGACGACGTTGTCAGGAGAATAAGAGCTAGGTACCATTATCAAGTTAAGGACAAAGCCTCTTTCTTGTGTTGAAGGAAAAATATTTTCCCTTCAGTCATTTGGAAGCACTTAGCTTCTGCTAAGCTTCAGAAGCAAAGTACTGAAACAGATTCTTACCCTGGCAAGGAGGGCAGATTCCATCCTCAATTTGCAGGAAAAAATAACAGTTTGATATCATGGACACTGTTGGATCTTAATCTTGGCACAAATAGCAGATCAAGAAAGGTTGTCTGGAAGACTCTTACAAACTTCTGGGATAATGAGACTCACTGTGAAAACTGAAGATGGAACAAAAACTGTGTGCCTGACTATCAACCATTGCATACAGCTCCCTTTGTACATGGTGTTACTGTGAGTCATGCTAAATAAATCAATCAAGAGAGTCCTGCACTGTCAGTCAGATTTATCCCACAATTAAAGGCTTGGCACAAGGGTGAGAAAACTTCATACAAGAGGTATGCAACCGCACAGCAGCTGCAACTGTAGGGTATTTGGGTATTCAGGAGCAGAGAAATATGTTGTTGGCAACGTGACTCATGTCTCCTGGGAAGCGCCATTAATATTTCAGATTTATCACTATAAACACAAACCAGCTTCTGTTAATAGTTCACAGAACTTAGGAAAAATAACTTTAAGAAATCACATTCTTTGCATTAAAATTTTCTGCACTTTCCCCAAATAAAGTATGAATACAAAAAACATTAAACTGGCATCGCAGTTACATGACTGTAGAAACTGAAGGTTCAAGGAAAATACTCAACATTATGAGATTTACAAAAAATTGTATGAATGGCAATTAACTGTGCCTGTGATACTCACTAACATATACATCAACAAAAGTTTCTCAGATTGTTTTAATCTGAGAATTGTATTTCCCATTGCTTTTAGTCTTACACCTCTCTACCAAGAGGAGAAGCAACGCAACAGCAAACTTCCAATGAATTTTCTTCAAAAAAAGGAGAAACAAATAGGAAAAGATCCACCTCCAGTATTTTTCCTCCTCTCCTCCACCCTGACCTGTCTTTCTACACCTAGCCAAATGAAAGGTTCAATGTGATACATATCCTTGCACCATCTCTGATGAAACAGTACTGTTTGCACATATCCTTTCTTCATTCACAACACAGATTTGTAAACAGAGAATTGACCTCATTTTAATTTACTCCATTAACTCATTCTTTTCCATTAAGAACAGAGTCTTGTTTACAGCTAGATATAGTGGAAACAGTGTCACCTCCACTTCTAGGTCACTCTTCAACTCGCTGTACTAAGTGATGCAATGCAAAAGCCTGATGTCTGATGAAGGGAGACAGACAGTCTATCTGGATCAATCTCTATCTCATGTATGAGTTTCAAATTTTCCCTTTCATTTTTAAATCTGAGTTGAGGCTGCAGCTGCAAAAGTGAAGGCCAGTAGGGCTTTGTAAGACAGACCTCGTTGCTGCATCCCCACCCTGCTCTGTCAATACACTGTAATCTCATCCTGCATCAGCCTCGTCATTCCAGTTCTGAGTTTTTCCTCAGACAGCACAGTGATATTATTTATATGAACAAGTCCACACTTGGCTCTCAGCTGTCAACATTTTAAGACTTCACCAGGTCTTTATTAGCAGTAAGTAGCTCAGAGTAAACTTTAAACAGTTTTCAAAGTAATCTAATCTTGTATGAGATGTCTCTATAACAACTTATCTATTTTAAAAATAGACATGCACATTGCATGGCAATCATGCATACTACAGCAGTCCAAGAGATGTGTGCTGCAGTTTCCTACATATCAGAGAACAAAATTTTCAATTTCTTCAGAAAAACACTCATGTAATTACTACGTTGTTCCACTTACACTTGCAAAGAAAACCTGACCACATCTTGCCCAGTAATGTGCACCTCACAATCTATAAGACATCAGATTTTCATCAGACATAGACTGAGCATTCTCTGAAGTGACTTTGTAATGTGAGGAAAATCTGTGTTGATTTGACAACTGGTAACAGCCTAATTGCTTTGATTTGTGAAGCAGGCCCTGGCCTAGAGAGACTGTGAGAGCCTCCTGCAGCACTGAGAGCTTTTAGATGCCTCTGCCTTAGAAAGCAATTAGGGATTAAGCATCTAGCCTGTTCTGGAAGCATTCCCTCTCCAGCAAATGGCAGCTGTCTTTTAACAGGCACTAGAGATACAATAACAGCACTGACAGAAAAGAAATACGAATAACAGAAAAAAGCAGTTTGTTTTTCTCTTTGCTTTCCCGGCAACACTCTACAACACACACTAACTATTGTGAAAATTCACATAAACACATGTATTACTTCTGCAAAGACAGGATGCATTACATTTCACAAAGCCTAAAACAGTCATCCTGAACAGCTGTATGTTCTAGGCTTGTAAATGTGGCATTTCCTGACCACAGTCCTTCCTCTTTTCACTCTAGACCACAAAAACTTCAGCGAAACAGCACAGCTGCAAGACAGTTTTGAGATTACATTTACTTCCCTGTTCTACTTACCCTTCTTCCCCAACAAATGTGACATAGAGTTTATTTCTCTGCAAGTCTTTTCTTGAGTAACCCATAATCTGGTTGAAGGCATCTTCAAGCAAGTGATCTCTCCTGATTATTAATCTGAAAAGCAAAACAATATTGAAACAGTAATTCATGAATATGAACTATATTTGAAAATATCTACTTACACTACAAGGTACAGGATGACTACAACCCTGACACCCATTTTGCTGGAGAATTTGATCCACACCAGGCAGCTTCTGTCTGTTAGAACCTGGAAGCATCTACTGAACATTTCAGTAATATGTCTTGTACAAATAAAGTGTTGTTTTGATTTTTCCACCCTATTTTTTTCTTACATTAAGAACAAAGTGGGAAAATCCTGAAATGAGCATTTTCAGTATGTCTAAAATTCTTCTGCAAGGCTAGGCCTCTAAATTAGTCTTACTGTCAGCAAGAATCTAACTCTTTATGTAGAAATCAGCCTTATCAAGGCAAAAGATAAAGCTTCGTGAAAGTCACCAAATGATAACTTCAGAATTGAACACCTCTACATTATCCCCAGTGTAGGTGTGATGTGACGACAAGACTAGAAGGAACAGTAATTGAGACATCCAATATAAAATAAAATAAAATATAAAAGAAACAAATTGAGACATCACATATAAAAACACTGTATCTTTTAATAGAAAAATTGTGAAATCAAGGAGACATCAGAAAGATCTGAAATACGAGGTGAAAGAATCCTACTTGCTTAAACATTTCATCCTTTGCCAAAGAACTGTGTTTAATTAGTTTCCTGAAACTTGGCTTGTCTTACATTCAAATACTGTCTTATGCATGTGTTTGATCAGTCAGTCAGACCCAAGCTTGGATACGTGCCCCACACAGAGGCAACCTGCCCCTCCACATGCCATCTTGCAAAGCCCTTGCTGGTCTTACTGCTCATGCAACAATCAGTGGTTGCAGTGTGCTAGCCTGCAGAGGAGGAAGCCAGGAAACAGCAAGTGCAACAAGAAAACCCAGGCAGTAGGAAAACTGCTGGAGCTGTAGTTTGAAAGAAAAAGAGCACGTCAGCATGTGCTTGGGAACCCAGGGAAAACTGTTCAAAGCCAAGCTGCTTTCCTGTTTTAAAAAAACTCAGTGTGATGGCAAACGAGTCAGGAAAAAAAAAAAAGTGCAAGAAATGTAATAGATCTCACAGGTAGCAAACACCATTCTCTTATACCAACTATTTGCCTACATATTTATAACAAAATCTTCATTGATTAATCTTTAAGCATTTACGACTTAATTACGTCATAGGAAAACTATGTTTGACATCAGCTTTTTAGGACTGTCTAAACACCACCACTTAAACCCCATTTTAATTGTGGAATTTTTTTAACACGAAGTCTGAGCTCTGCATAAATTCCTGCAAAATGTAAGAAATGACTGGGGAAAATGCACTCCTAACTCTAACAGAACAAAGGATTTTTAGAAGTTCAAGCTTCTCGTAGTAGAGGGAGACAATTAGAACTTGTTTGGGAGGAAGTGCACTTTCTCATTACAGTTGATTTTGATTTGCCTAAACTATGTGAGTTTTTTACCTGGAACAAGACTTGATGATTTACAAAATTATGAAAGTGTCTCTTTTGATGATGATCCTTAATGTGTCAGTATGGCATCACATGATTACCAAATAAACAAAAGAGGAAAGATTTCATCTAAGCACTCCAACATTCAGAGTACTGAACTTAAAAATATCAGCAGTTTTCTAAGGTGATCCTTGGAAATGAATAATAATTTACCAGTCTTCTTTAAAGAGTCTTTAAAGACTTGTAAAGGACTCAGAAGAGAACACCTTCTTACCAAAGAGGACCATGTGAACAATAGTGGCAACTATGTACAAAAGATAAGCACACCTGATTTTTCCAACAGAAAAAAAAAACAGAAGAAAACATAATTATTTATATCACAGCAACTGCTATGATGGAAGAGTTCAGAAGCCTCCTCTTCTGCATGTCTTTTTCCAAAGCACTTTTTGTCACTGCATTAATAATATTGTTCATGTAAAGCTGGAGTTGGAATTGATACAGCAAAGAAGTGCCCAGAATTTGCTGTATCCTCTGCTATGAATCACATGCTGTCATTAAATCACTTATGACAGGCTTTATATTTCCAGAAGTGCAAGGGTAACCATAATGTCTGCATTCATTGTAATAGGAGGACACTTGCAGACGTGCAAGGATAGGCAAGGCAAGCTTCCTGAGCTACAAAAACAGTTTCATGAGATTCTTTAACATACTTCAATTTCCCTGGGCCTTGTCCGTATCCTTTAGTCTCCAACTTTCTGTAGAAGTTTCTCAGCTTGGCTTCAAAATCTCTTTTGTAAGGAGCTGGAGCTCGGGCATTGGCACGCTGAGTACCTGCAGGAAGCAATAAGCAAAGAATGAGCTGTAGTGGCATGAACTGATTAATGTCCTATTATCTACTGAAAAGACTCCTGAACAGCAAAAGGCATGTGTTTGGTTTAGTCACCCTTAGAAATGAGTAAAAGCTGTGTATCTTCAAATCTGCTCTGACTTTCTGATTGCTCATTTCCAATAATATCCTTCTAAAGCACATCTTGAAGAGCAAATCCAGGTGAATGCTGATTTAAAAAAATAGCATGATCAGCTGGAAAGGATTTTGTTTGTCAAAGACACTCAATGCCTCAGCCTCAAAACAGCTCACGCACACGAGATACATGTTGTGCTCTGTTCTGTTTTTATTATTCTCAGCAAAGCTAAGACCCCTGAAATGAAGTATAAAAATTATCACCCACTGTGCTGCTGTTGAATATACCAAGCCAAAGAACTTACGGAAATTCCCTAGTGGAAGTTTTCCCTTGGGAAAGTACAAGGGAGAATGGAAACAGTACTGATTTTAAGTTCATGGAGCATTTTATTTGTAACTGTAGAATCATACGCGATGCTCATCCAAGTGAGTTTACTTTTGAGAACTCATTTTTGAGGGAGAGAGCTGTTTGCCAAAAATATTGCATACCTCCTGCATTTATAAGTCCAGTATACACAAATCAACTGTTCTGCTTGATCTATTCTGAATATTACAACCTTTAGAACTTCCACTGCTCTCTGGATAAATTACTTCAATTGATTTAATTGCAAGAAAGTGTGCCAAAGAGGCACTTAGTTAACCCTACTCCTGCTGCTTTCATCTTCTAAACTCTACTTTTTATTACATTAATTACTTCCCTGTGTGGGTGTGCAGACATTCCCCCCAAGAACCCTAGAGCGTGTTAAAAAAATTTCTCCTACCTTACAGTATATACAGGTTGCTTACTGCTTATATACATTGGAGATAACTAACAGGTCCACAAGACACAAGAAATACAGAGAAAGAGCTTAGAAGAGAGTGCTTTAAATGATATCAGTTCACACATGAGTCTTCTTTTGGCATTCTATAATGAAACTAAGCAAATACAAAAACGCGATGAGTAAAAACATGATAACGTAACATTTGCGGTTATAAGACAGAGAGAATATGCATCCTTTCAGCCTTTGCTTGCAGAGCCACAGCATATATGGGTCTGAGATGAAAAACAAGCAGAATATCCTGCGGAAGTGGCTGCTGGAGGAAGCCACACAGTCAGTCTCACTGCAGAGACCAGACAGCGCAGGCAAGATCTGTATTAACAGTGCCATTCACTGGTGTTCAAAAGACCTGCCTGACCAGAAAGACACTTGCCACTTGTCCTAGGCTCAGAGTAACACATGGGAGGCATGGCAAGTGTCAGAGAATCTTCAGAGCACCAATGGCAATATGAAGGATTCCTCTGGAAAAGCAAAACGTGGTCACTGATTAAACTATAGAGGTTATCCTACGTTAATGAGAGTGCAAAGGGTTTTTAACCATATACTCTCTCAGCTAACTATCTGGAATACTTACAGAAATTTGAAACTATGAACAGCCTTTTAATTATTGGCTTTTTTTCCCTAATTTGTTTATTCCACTTTGGGTCAAAGTAGGCACAAAAATGTAGTCACCAAAAAATAACAAAAGCTTACTTCAGACTTAACCCCTGAAGGAAATTATTGCTAAGAGATACCAAAGAACATAAATTTGGTAATGCATTACTTCATGGCTCAGAAATCAGCAGCACATTATTCTGACAGCAATGACAAGTTCTCATTACAGATTACATGCATATGCCAAGAAATTCCTGGGCAATTATAGTGATTACTTCCGCCTTGAGAACAAAAGATGTTAGTGGAAGAGCTAAAAAATGCAAGTGATGTGATAATCACATTTGATTTTCAAAGTGTTTATATTCTAAAACAGATATAAAGAGCAGCTTCATGATTATTCATCTTCCCCAAAAGAGAAAGAACAACTGATAGCGACTGATCTAAACAACGGCTCCTTAATATGCAACCCCTTGCAGTACAGCACAACCAGTTTAGCTGATGAGAAAACAGAGCCTCCATAGAAATCAGGGGTCATTTATAATTCCTGATCAAAAAAAGATATAGGACTTCATTTGTACACCAAGACAAACATGCATTCTTGCAGACAAACAGGGAGATTCAATGGTCACTGTATCTTTCTCTATGCAACAGAACAGAGATTACAATTTTAAGGAGGATGAGACTAAAGCCATCACTGTTCATCCTTTTACTGTGTGCTACTTCTTAGACAAACAGAGGAGAATATCACACGTTAAAGATTAAACACACTTCGTTGGACTGAAACCTGGCACAGCATGCTTTGGTGCATGTACTAATAACAAAGAAATTATAACTCTGAAAACAAAAAGTGTTTTTACTCCTTAAGAGAATGCTAGGTTTGCAGTTGAAAGTAAGATGCAACATGCTTATTTTCAATCTTACTTTCTTTGCAAAGGAGGGAAACAGCTCTAGCTAAGTCATCTATGCATCCAAAACATCAAATGTACATGTTATATCATAAGATCATAAGATAGTTTCTCTGAATTGGTCTTTGCCTATGAGGTCCCATGCCCAGTAGGACAAGCTACCACTCAGGACATTTTTATGTCCTTTTAGTCTGGCTGCCTGAAAAAGTATAGCTTTTTCTCCTAATGACTGTGGACAGGGAAATGCCCATAAAAACCACAACACCTTCGGTGGTGAAATATTCTTATTGTCTGGAAGTACCCAGGATTGGTTGCATCCCAAATGTTTTCTATATTTTTGTTCTCTAATTTTTAGAAGCCACATCTGATAAACTGTAGTGATTTTATTCAATTTACCTACTATTATATTCTTGAGAAGTCATACTGACATCTGTGAATTTCACATTACTATACTTGGTCTTCAGAGGTGAAATGGAATTTGAAATAGTTTAGTTTTTATTAGCAACATAATTAGCTAATATGTGAAACATCAATTTCATTCCATTCTGATGTGTGCATTTCCAGACAGCTGCAAGACGCTCTCTTTTGACCTCATGTTAAGAGACAACAATCTGCCTTTACATGTTATTATTTACTATCCAACAAACAGTGGAATTTCAGTGTATACTTACTAGATCTCATGTTTTTATTCTTCTAGGCATTGGGATCTTGGCATTAGCAGTGATTTAGTTGTTTAACATCAAGTGTTAAAGTGAAGAACAAGTTTACATGTTTTTACAAGTCAGAACAATAATCACAAACTCTGAAGCTGGAATATAACTATCTTTTTTTACTGGCAGAACACCTTGTGAGCCCAAGGCAAAGGTTCATGTTTGATGGTTAAATTCAATCACACTGGCTAGTTTTGTTCAAAAATAAGACTATACCTTTGTTGTTGCTGGAGCTACAGAACTTGGATTTTCAGAAAGGTGGGAAGTCATTACATGCAGCATAACATAAACTTAATTGTGGGACTGGCTCTATGGCAATATCTTACAAATATCATCATAAAAATACTGCTGTGGACAATGACAGCAATTACAAGTTCACTGCTTCTGCTCATCTAAGTAAAAGCTGGGAACTGCAAAGGGAAACCTGTTTGGATATAATTTCCAAATGCTCCATTTTAGGCTGCTATGAAATTGAATTTGGAAAGCAAACTAAAAATTACAGTCAAACAATTTGTCTCTGTTCTTTGACTTCTGGGAAGGCAGCAGGAGTGTGAAACTCACTTTACTGATCTAGAGCTGATCTTTACTTAGTATGAGAAATGGTTTCTTACAGACTCTGTGCCTGAGAAACTTACCTGGAGAGTTCTGGGGTGAGGACACTGGTGAACCTCTTGGGGACTGGCAATAACTGGGATGAAGTAAGGCATGTGGCGGCACATATGACATTATCTCCTCTTCAAACAAGCTTGTAAATAGAAGCACATTTTAAAAAGCAACATGTTTATTTGCATGAATAAAAGATATCTTTCTAAAAATAAGCATCTATTTAATCTGTTTTCTTTGTTAGTGACTTGCCTATTTCCACTATGCATACTTAAGGATTGTAGAGTCATAGAATATTACTGCCATTCCCACTGAAACTTAGTGGAAAGCAATAATTACTGCTAAATACTGTGAAATATCAGATGATATGAAATACAAAGTTTGTTTTCAATACTAAAATACATTTGCTCCATTTGTGTTCCCTCTTTTTTTTTTTCTTTTTTCTTTTTCCATTTGTACTGTTATTAGAAAAGGGTCAGAAACCTTAGTCATGACTTCCTAGAAAAAAAATCTATAATACTGCACAAAGACCAGGAACATAAACTTGCAATTACCCAGTCCAGTTCCGAGGTTTAACATGCAGCATTTTAGGGAACTAATGGATGCACAATTAAAATTTTGTCATTAATACATCCTTGAGGCAATGGCATTATTAAAATGGGAAGAAGATCAAAGCACAACTTTTCACTTAGGTATTTTTAGAAAAACAAAACCAGAACAAAACAAAAACCCGGAGAAGAGAAATAAAATACAAAGAATATGAAGTTTTCGTGGGATTGCACTAACTCTTTGACTTTTCTCTTAAAGATTAATTATACTGATGATTGATTTCCATAACACAAATAATTGATTTCCTACAAAGGAAAGTTTGAAATGAAAATCCTGTATTTTCTTTATTTCACTAAATGGGTCCACACTACTGTCCAGAAGGCTCTTCAGCAGCTGCCACAGCATATTCCATACATGCACAGAAAGCAGCAGCACCTACCTGAGTAACATGACAAGGTCTGCATCACTGGATAAACGCACCAAGCCAGGCGTTCCCTCTGTCCGGATGAACTGGATCTTCTCCCTGTGTAAGCCAAAAAGAGTTACAAAATATCTGATGTACACCCCAGTAAAAAAGAGAAGTACAGGGTATATCATAAAAACCTCTAGGCTATGCTTCTGCACTTCAGAAACCATTTTTTCCCATGCCACAGCATATGCATGCGAGTAGTAAAATATTACAACTAAAAAACTCATTTGTTCTGAAGAGTCATTCTTGTTTCCCTCACTGATTCAAGGCTTGAGGTACTGCAGACATGCAACCAAAAAAAACTAGCAGTGGCCCTGAATTCAAAGCAGTAGGCCAAGCCCTGTGAGAGGATATTACTATTCAGAAAGTGAACTGTTTGAAGCAGTGTACAAATATACAAATGTAAGCCATATGTTACAATGCTTTTATGATTTCCAAAGTGGGATTTTCAAAAGACGTTGCATTTAGCACATCATTCAAAAAACCCCTGCACGGTTTCTCCGTCTCTACTTCACCAAAGCACTCGACTCTCCTCCCAGACCCAATCTGGACACTACTGTGGAATCTGTGCATCCTAAACTCTGTGCATAACACACTCTGGATTGTTGCAATCTCACTATGGATTTTTAGTATCTATATTGAATATAATGATTTGGATTATATTATATTATTATATTATTAATTTATTATTCTCTCCACAGCCTGTAGAGTTTTTTCCTGTATTCTAAAATGAGAGGACATCCTATTCGTTTCCTATCAGTAAAAGACAGAACTTCTCTCTGGGTTCCGTCAGAAGAGGGTTGGCCAGTAGGGACAGGGAGGTGATTGTTCCCCTCCACTCTGCTCTTGTGAGGCCCCATCTGGAGTACTATGTCCAGATCTGGAGCCCCCAGTACAAGAAAGACAGAGAGCTGTTGGAGAGGGTCCAAAGGAGAGCCACGAAGATGATCAGGAGACTGGAGCACCTCCCCTACAAAGACAGGCTGAGGGAGCTAGGCTTGTTCAGCCTGGAGAAGAGTAGGCTGCAGGGTAATCTAATTGCAGCCTTTCAGTACCTAAAGGGAGCCTACAAACAGGAGGAGAATCAACTCTTTGAAAGGGTAGATAACTGCAGGACAAGGGAAAATAGTTTTAAGTTGAGGGAGGGGAGATTTAGGTTGGATATCTGGGGAAAGTTCTTTACAGAGAGAGTGGTGAGGTGCTGGAACAGGCTGCTCAGAGAGGTTGTAGATGCCCCATCCCTAGAAGTGTTCAAGGCTAGAGCGGATGGCGCCCTGGTCAGCTCGGTCTGGTATTAAACGGGGAGGTTGGTGGCCCTGCATGTGGCAGGGGGGTTGGACATTCATGATCACTGAAGTCCCTTCCAACCCTGGTCATTCTGTGATTCTGTGATCAAACAATTTGGACTCACTGTTAACAAGGAAAAGAAAAACAAATGCAAATGCACATAATAAAAATTCTGAAGGAGAAAACCAAACAAACAGAAAAAAGCTCTATATAAGAACAGTGATACTGGCTCAGCTCAGAGGTCCATCTACCTCACTGAAAGTGACAAGGACAAAAGACTAAAGACAAGAGTGCTGGCAGCAGCATGCAGTTTAAACTATAATATGCGTTTCTAGAGTACATAATTTCATGCACAAGTTTCATCCAAATTTCTTGCCATCTGTCTCTAAAAACAGTTTGACAGAAGACATTCTTAAACAATTAACCTAACATAAATTTCCTGACAACTTCCACTACATATGCAGCATATTCGAGGGTCAAAAGGGGCACATCCAAGCTGTACATGCTTGCAGTGGTGGCTATAGTAATTCAGTGTTTCCCTGTGAAGCCGGGCAGTGAAGGTCAAGCAACCACTTCATCAAACTTGTGGTCTCAATCCATCAAGAACCATGATCAGTATGTTAACCCCACAGTTCCACCAGCACAGTGCTGAGCCAAAGCTAAAACACACTGCTCGTCTGTGAGCATGGCCCCATCATGCACAGGGCAGGGATGTCTGGACAGTTCTAGAGCCTACTCCAATTTACATCGATGCCCAAATAGAAAAGTTTGAAGAAACGAATGGTAGATTTCAAAAGACTTGTTAGTATTCAGTTAGTAACACCAGAAATCAGAAAAACATTTTCTGGGTTAATGTTTGCAGCACTCCAAATAAATGCAATCAATAACTTCTCAGGAGTTACCACTGAGAATTGTGATCTGAATGACAGTTTTTAAGTATATGCCTTTTATCCCCTGTTAGGATATAAATCATATGATTGGTACCTTTGCCTGAAGCCTTTTATTTAATTTTCCCTTCATTTTCTAATAGTATATTTTTTCACTTTCCCTAAAAGTTATTTCACTGAGTTAAACAGAAATACGAAAAAGAAGTATTAGCTGCAGCTTTATGGATATGTTGTCTACAAATTCTACAATTTGTTATGTGCCACTGCCAACTTTAATGACAGAAACTAATTCAGATTAGCATTTTGTATTAGACTGGGAATAGCAGACTGCCCAAATTTTAATACCTGAGTGAATGATTCCTGGTAAGATCTGGTTGACGCTCTTGTAGAATTTCAAAGATGTTGGGCTGCCGCAGAAATGCAACAATCTTGTCATTGTAAGCTGAAAATACCAACAAAAACATTGTACTGAAACAACGATATACTAAAAGACAGGATGACATTCCTTCTTAGTTTTGAGCAATGACCACAAATTTCACTTTCACAGTCATTAGTTTAGCAGTACTGCATTCATTTATATTTATTTGTGTAAGGCTACTTGTAGCGCTATCACAGGGAACACATCTGATTATGAATGAGATCTGATTATGACAAATCCTTTCCACTGTTAATTAACAGTGCTAACTTTTTTTAGCAATTTCTATTACCTTTTATCAATCACACTCCTAGCTGAAATCAAACTAGAGTATTCATTGCTAGAATTAAATCAAGGTTCTTAAGTTTCCACTGCACTGAACCACTCTCACTTATAAAAAGGAAATGTGAAGGGTCACAAAGCATGAGACATTGCTTAGTTTGCTATTATAAATTAAAACATGAGTCAGGGCAATGGAGAATCCAATATCTTATTTTATAACAGTGTGTTTAACAGCCATGTAGACAAGGTTCTTTCTTCAGCTACCTTCAGCATTCCCTTCCAATCCATTTGGTGTCACTGTAATCTCTACAGGCCCTTGGAAATATGTGACTGGTATAAGAGTGATGAACTGCCCTCTGGAGATGCCGGATTGCACTAATAGACCAGATTGAGAACTTAATTTATAGACGTAAATATAATGTCATTCATCTCATCACTTGTACGACACCTGAGACCTACGGAGCTAGGCAAGAAAACAAGATGACCATAACCACAGACATTATAAAGCTCTTACAGGCTGGATGTAAGGTAACTAAGAGAATATTTTAAAACTCTTCCTCTGAGAAGTAATAGCCTTTTGTTGTTATTCATACCAAGATTCTGCCTAAGTATCAAAAATGCAGTGCATCCTAACAGATGGCTGTATATCCAGGCTTCTTCTCAAACCTTAATTCATCCAGGTTTGTGTGCTTACAGTAACGTTATCTGCTAGTGGCTTTTCAAGACTTGGACTAGACATATATTCATCAATTCCAATTACTTAAAGATTAACGTTACTCCTTTTCTTCTTTATAACTTAGCAAAAGCACAGAAATAAAAGGTTAGAGATTAAAAGATCAAAGAACTTACAGCTCAGTGATCCATGCATTCTTGACATTATTCTTAGAATTGTAAGACCAGGTAAAAATAAAATATTAAACTCTCTTCCATTTTCAACATGTAACAAACACTACCCAAAGCTAAACATACTTCTGATGGTATAAGCATTTCCACAGTTGACTTACAGTCAACTCCTATTTGGCTACATTTCTTAACTATCAACAGACTGAAGTAGGTTACAGCCATTCAGGAACCTTCCAAGAATAGCTGACTAAAGCTAGTCAGAATTAGAGAAAAACAATTCATATATAATGAAAGGAGTGCTTTTTATTTTTGTGAACTTTTAAAATGTATTCTCTTAGCTATGTATTCATTTTTCTAAAGAGATTCTAGGACACATTCCATGTTGGTGGTGTTCAATCCATTCTCAAACATTAAACAAACAATGGGAACACCCATATTCTAATCCCAGCTGAGGCACCTGGGATTACTTAGTCTGAGAAGAGAAGGAGACTCGGGAGAAACTTTATAGCTCTCTACAACTACCTGGAGGAGATTGTGGTGAGGGGTGGAGGGGGCTGCCTCTTCTCCTGCATATCTAGCAATAGGACTAGAGGGAATGCATTCAAACTGCATCAGGGCAGGTTCAGATTGCATATTACAAAAAATTTCTTCTCTCACAGAGCAGTCAGGTGCTCGAATGGGTTGCCCAGGGAGGTGGTTGAGTCCTCATCCTTGGAAGCTCTCAAGAAACATTTAGATGAGACATGGTTAGTGTGGAAATATTGCTGGTAGGTGGGTAGTTGGACCAGATGAGCTTGAAGGTCTTTTCCAACTTCAGTGACTCTATGATTCTATTCTAATTCACTAATACACTTACTGCTGAGCCTGTAGTGTATGCACACCATCGACACAGCAAGGGGAAGGGTTTAAATTAGCAGAGATTTTCAAGTAAACATGGCACAGTACAAAGATCCAGTTATAGTCAATCGGATTAATTTATCTTGATTTAGCACAATGTGACAGCTGTTAGATTCAATAAACTAAATTCTCTTCTTGGTGGCATAGGAATCAGTAACTTTGTATGTATGTAACTGAGAACAGAAGTTAAGCTAATGACTAATTCCAAGCTGATTAACACTTGATGGAATCTTGCCAAAAGAGATACCCAGAAGTTCTACAAAATCACTTGAAATACCCAATTAGGACACAACCTGCTGGCTTCAGCTCCTCCTGTCACCACTTAGACTAGTGGGATTAGGAAACTCAGAACAAGTAGGATTTTCACATCAATTGTTCAATTCCTCATAGACACTTTCTGTTATTATTCCTGCAGGTTGCAACTGACTGATTAGACTGTAGTCCTAACAAATTGTAACTTCTACCCACCCCTACCAAATGAAAAACACAACAGTGAAGACAGACGTGACACATTCAGACACAGAGTACTTCTCTGCAAAGAGGCCATATGCTGACTTACCCACTGGAACCACATCCTGGTACTGAGCTCTGCTGACTGTATTGAATGTACTAGATGGTCTTGGTAGAACTGGTGGTCCTGCATGACGAGAGTCCTCTCCAACCTGAAAATGTACAAGTGAACACAGTCAGTGTTTCTTTGTCAGCATATACTTAGATATACAATGAAACAGTATTTAAGTGAGTACTTACATGATTTAAAATTAAACATAAAAATAAATTTTCTGCTGGATCACAATTCCCAATAATCAGTGTAGAAGGGATTACCTATCTTGCAAGAGAATTATTAGTAAAACATTATTTATTAGTCAGGAAAAATCAAAACCATTTCTTTCCAAGTTTATCACTATTTTTAAATAATAGTCCCATTCTGAAAGTAAATTCTCCTCTAAAATTCAAGCTGGGAAATTTTCAAAAAATTCATTTTTGTACTTCATGTACATCTTTACCCATATTAAAAATTATAAAGATCAAAATGCAGCTCTTTCATTAGCACCATAACCACTCATGAGCAGAATTTCCCTAAACTCAAACTGGAAAGAATTCTGTGGCTAAAACAGCAATATAAAGTGAGTTCACATTCAGTCAAGGCAAATGAGTCCAAAACTGGTAAAAACATTTCTTAAAATCACTAAGGAGAACTGTTGTGAATTCTTTGTGTGTTTACCTTCTGGAAGTGAAACATACAGCATATCAACATTTTTTAGTGCAGAACCATAGCGTAAAATTTTTCCTCGTGGCACATGTGATGCTGGGTCAGCTTCTACAATTTACTGCATGTTGAGGTTTCAGTCATTTCTACTGTGTCATTATTTTGTATTTTATCTACATGAGGCATTTTGTTCAACCATTTTTTCATTCTCTTGGACCTTTATGTTTACTCCTCTATCCCTCTGCCTATAGATAATTGTTACTACGTGAACTACACTTCCACATTCCAGAGAATTCCAAAAAAATTTCAAGTGCAAAAGATCAAATGATTATAAAGGTTTTGTTAAATCCAGACTCTGGCATCACAATGTTGTAAAAGACCTGAAGTAACTCACAAGGTCTTTCTGCCCTCTGATAATAATCTCTCTGGAAAAAAAAAAAAAAATAACAGTAATTTCCTTTAGGCATTGTGCTGGAAAAGGAATGGCATTATTATTAGCTCCAGCTTCACGCTGCAGTTCAGCTTTAGCTAAAAAGACATTCCTTACACCGGCTATTGTTTGTTTTAGAGCATCTCCCTATAAAAACTGGGTCAACAGCTTCATAACATCAAAGTTTGTGGCAATGCAAATCCAAATAAAGTATTTTGAGAATTTTTTTCATTAAGTACTCATCTGTCTGCAATAACATACAGTTCCATAATACAATGGCTTTAAAATAGCTGCAAATAAGCAATATTTAAGTCGTAAGAGCTGAAGAAAACATACTCAGTCTCATACACATGCATATCAATAAACATCATTACATCATCAGTCTCTGAATGGGGATACTGATTTGATTTCTATGTGGTGCTGCTTTACTTATACTCAAAATAGAGCCACAACTGTTATCATACCAAATAAATATTTCTGAACTGGCATTAAGAAACAGATCAAGCTATTTCATTTATCTAATCTAGACGGAGTAGAATATTCAGCAGAAAATTAGCACTGCGTATATGCAATATATGTGCAGACTTCCTGTAAGATGAACTACACTTATGCTGCAGTATTGACAACTTCAGCAGAACAGCTCATCTGTCTCTCTCTATTTTGAATGCAGATATTGAAGTCCAGAAGAAAGATAATCAGCACACCAATTTGGTGAAGTCAAAAAAAAAAAAACAAACAACATTTTTTATGTTCTCCTATAAATCAGTAGGAACAAAAAAACTTGAAACATCTAGTGGAAGATCTAAACAGCTATATGAAGACAATTTCAGCTGTCTTGCCTGCTGCAAGACGTCAGTGCCTACACTATATAACCACACTGACAGATAATGCTATTTAAAATGATTCATAAAATACACCTTATATTGAGGGTAGCCATGGGAAGTATCCTTGACAACTAAACCATATTGGTACAGGAAATGATAACATACGCAAACAATGCAAAAACACTTCCTGCAGCTCAGTGGAAGCTCCGATAGAGAAGTAGTGGAGCAGACTCACGCACTGAAGCAGATCTCTGGCAGAACTTGATGTGCCACAAAACTGAGCTAAAAATAGGACAAATCAGAGCATCTCACAAGTCGTAACATGTATTATCTTTTAATTCCTGTCATGGGATAGCCCTCCTCTGAAAAGAGGAACCACAGTCACCAGCACAGAGTTTTAATAACATCTACAACTAAAGATTAAGCCGTTGTACATATGCTTGCTCATAGGTAAAAAGAATTTACAGCAACAATATGGAGATTGGTAGTGAAAAAGGTCCACAGTGGCGCATCAACATGACAGACTTCCAAATGTTTTACTGTTTAGAAAGTAGAGTTAAAATACATACATAAGTACATACAATGGTCTGACAAGCCCATATGCAGGAAGAAGGCGTTTTACACTTATTCAGATTGTTGCACATCTAGATGTATACACACACCCATTTTTTCCTCTAATTTGCAAAGTTATAACCTACATAGTTGGCAGACACCAGGCTTGACAGCAATAAGTATTTTGACAGTAAAAATCATGATACAGATACAGATAACCTGTAATCAGATGCCCTCCTGTGGTTAAACAGGGTTACTGCAAATTAAAAGTAAAATTAATGTTGATGGTTTTTTTTTTTTTTTTTTTCTGAAATAGTGTATTTCAAAAGGATCAGTGATGTTCCCTGTTGGAAAATAATACCATGAACATTTATGGCTGAGTACCATCCAGTTATTACAGAGCAACAGTGTTCCTCACAACAGAATGGAGTTGTAAATGGAATGAAGTAAAAGAAGATGACCTTAAAAACCTGGTGGTTCCCAACCAGAGAGAAGAGGCAGAGCAAACTTACCTCACCAGCACTGTGGCTGCGTTGCCTAGTTAAGTGCTGCCGATGGACTAAAGCACTGGTAGGCCTGCTGCTCTGCAAGGGAAGCCGAGGGTCAATGAACGTGGTCGTGCGGGAATTGTGATCAACAAAGAAAGCCTAGAAAAAGAAAAAGGCAAGAATTTATAGCCAATTGTTTGTATGACAAGAATACTCAACAACCAAAGACTTAAATGTCTAAGGTTAATGTGTATTCAGGCTCTAGGATTCAGCCTCTGATGTCAGGCTTTCGAAATTCCTTCTCATGTTGCTGTGGCTCACATGGCAAAAGGAGGATAACAGTTTTTCAACTCACTGGAGGGATGAATTCTTTAATATCTTATTTCATTCATGCCTTTAAAGTCCTTTCAAATCTTCAGCTGACCAGCATCAGAAGTTTTATTATGATTGCCAAGAAGAAAAGGCTCTTATATTTAATAAAAGTCATCCTCATGTTTTCTTCCTTTCATTTCCTTATAAGCAACTAAAAAATGTCATTAAGGGGCAAAACCATTCCCCTCTGTGAACTACTCACCATATAATTATGAACACAAACTAGTGTGCAAAACTCAAGTGTATGACTGCATCCTGTGATGCACTGTGATTACAAGTCAAAAGACATTTTTAACATCCTCATGTTGCAACTATTCTAAGCTCATTAACCTGAAAAAATGTCAGCTGGGGACAAAAAGAAGGTGGCAACAGAAACTTTTAAAACGGGCAGCTGGTAAAGAACTACCGCATGCTGGCTGGTCCATTGTTTGCTTAAAGCAAGGTCACAGGAGCACATATCCTGGAAAATGAAAACCTCCTGCACTACAGTCCAACTCAAACCAAAAATTGTTTCTAATCCTTGAGATTTAAACTTTTTCCAGTATTAGTGTTGCACTTGGAAACCTGCACTGTTCTATTTCAACTTACTTCAGCTTTTTTTTCAGTCACAATGCTGGAAATAAGGAAATGGCAAAAAAAAGATCCTGATTTTGAGGAGAAGAGTTACAAGAAAGTGACATCTGGTTTGAAGAATTAAAGAGTCTGGACCAGCAGAGAGGTGGTTGGGTCTGCTGGAGTCATTTCTATTTGTGATACCAGTGAGGTACTTTGACCACAGTTTCATAAACAATTCAGTCCTGTGGTGTCAGCAAAAGAAACATTCCCATCTTCCCCCACCCTAACCACTTGTTTCATCCCTTGTGCAGCCCCCTCCTGCCTTGTGCTGGCACAAGTGTTTGCACGGCCACACAGTGAACCTTGCTGGGGAATCGGTCCAGGCCAAAATTATTCTCTTTTGTCCGTTTCCTTGCTTCTTCTTCTAACCTCAGTCAGCCCACCAGGGACGAGAGAAGTACAGAACTGGATCTTATAGCAACCTACAGTGTTCATCAAATCATTACTCAGGCTGCTTAGTACAGACAGGATAGAGAAAACAGAATTCTTGTGACTGCCATGAAAGTCATTAGGCAAGCTAGTGTGCCATGTTACACAGCAACTAAATATTGCTGTGGTCAGTGGTGGGAGAAAATATTAGTATTTCCAAATCCCAACACAGAGGAAGTGCATGGAGCTGCAAGTTGTGGCTGATGTCTGGCTGGGAGAGACAGGAGTGACACCTAACCTGCAAGACCTCAAAAACATTTCAGAAGAGGGCAGCAAGACTCCTACAGCTTTAACAGTGATGGCCTGAACCTAAGATCTGGGTATGCAAGTGTTGAACCACACCACCTGAACACCGAAGAAGAAGTTCCCTTCTGTTCAGATGAAATAGTTACAAACACTTAAGTGAAACAGTGTTCTGCAATTCACAAACAACATCGCGTATCAAAACATTACAATTTTAACTGCAGCGTTTGAGCCTGATGCAGGACTTTTTTCTTTAACCTTGACAAATGATGCCATCACCTTCAGCACAAATATATCTATTTCAGAACATGAAACCAGAGGAAAAGCAGAAAGAAAGCCATTACAAAATTTTGATTTGAGGCCTGGCAAATGATTGAAAGAGGCTGCTGCAATGTATCCAAGCTTTCTGAACTATTTGCTTCTCATTTACAGGTTTACTTCACTTACTAACAATTGGTTGTTTTGCGTGTTTTATACTCATGTATCTACTACTTTTTCTAGTCTTGTGTATGCACATTTCTAAGCTGTGAGGGACATTCAGCAAACCAAAGGTTGATTTCATTAAGTTGACACTATACTGTAAAATCACTTAGGAAAAAAAAAAGTAGCAATTCAATCGTGGAAGTACTATCTACAGTTGTTCTACACAGTTATTTGATTTAACACAACAGTCTAACACTGTATGTAGTGCTCTTTCATATTATATTTAAATAAAGAACTAACCATACATACCAAGTTTAAGACAAGCATATCTTATTAACTATGAATGCTTGCAGGTCAGCAAGTAGCAGCCTACTCAAAACCAAAAACACTAATTCATAGCTTCAGCGAAGATAAGCATTAGAGCCTTAATGTGGATATTGGCACACAGTGAAATCTCTCAATCTCCTTCACAAAAAATTCCTCTCATAGCACCTAATTATAATTCATGAATCTTATGATGTTTGAAGAGAATGACATAAGGTGAATAGTGCAAAAACTGTAATTTATCCATTAAACATGGATAGTTGCCTAAGTTATCTTTCACATTAAAGTATATGAAGCTTGCTAAAACACCCTTCTTCCTACTCAAGTCATTAATAATCAATTAGAATTTCACAGTAGAAAGAAAAAAAAATCTCTTATAATTTATTATTATTTATTTGGGATGAGGCCAATGGGATGAAGTTCAACAAGATCAAGTGCCAGGTCCTGCACTTTGGCTACAACAACCCAAGGCAACACTACAGACTTGGGGCAGAGTGTCTGGAAGGCCCTGGAGAATTTCAAGACTAGATCAGGCTCCGTGCACCTGATCGAGGTGTGGATGTCCCTGTTCATTGCAGAGGAGTTGGACTGGACGGCCTTTAAAGGTCATTTCCAACTCTAAGGTTTCTATGATTCTACCATCTGCAACGCCACTCAGAAATCCCATACTTGATGCGTTGGGCCTCCTGGGGAGTTTTATTGTCTGAAGGGGATACATGTAGGAGTTCAGGAAGAGTGGGCAACTGAGATTAGTCCAACAGATCTGAAGGGAGTTTGGAGGTGAGCAGGCCCCACTTGAGCACGAATGCCTGCAAAGGTTACAAGCCATTGGAACTGCACTGACATCAGAGAACATGAACTCTACTGCTCACTTCTGTATTAGGGTCAGAATAATCACTGTGCCTTGTGAGCAGCACCAAGCCTCTTACTACAATATACTTAGAGAAATAAAGGGAAACATCATCTCAGCGGGAAAGAATAGCAGGAAAGGAGATGTAATATGCTTTGTGGCATGGCTAATATCCACTTGCTGTTCTTTAGCTTATGCTTTTAATAAATGCAGGCTTGCTTTTGTTCGGTCTCATCAAACATGTTTCCACATACTTGACATCACTCTCCTTCAACTGCTGAATAAGCTTTCCTACTGGGCACATGCACTGTTTGTGACGAAGACGAATCAACATAAAGAGCATAAATAACTGAGCTTAATTTAAAGTGAAGAAATCCCAGTGGGGATTTATTCAGTGCTTCCTTTCACTGATAAACATTTGTCATAACCTCACTGTTAGCAAACACAACACATGAAAGCCAAAGGTCTAATATTCCAAATGGGGCACCTATTTATAGTCAATTGAAATTGTCATATTTTTCAGGAAAGAACCAGCCTCCGAAGGACCATACAAACAAGGATGATACAAATAAGAAAAGAGAGAGGAAGGCAAATAATGAGGTTAACATAATCGCACATCCCTAACAGGGCTACTAAAGGAAAAACACAGTGCTTTCCAAAGTTAATAAATACAAGATGAAAACAATTCTCAAGTTCTTTTTCTAGCCTTCCGTTCAGAATCTGTCTGCAATCTTTTCAAGCATCAAAATCATTATTTACATGGACAGCATACCAGGAGTGATAACATAAGAACTAATAAGCTTAGTTTGCATTCTCACACAAATTGATAAGTCTTATCACTTCCTCCCATGTTAATCATAGTCTATTTTTAAACTCCCTAGTCTAAATTTACATTAAAATTATATTACTACAAAAATTTGTCTGTTATTCTCCGATTTTAAAATATTTTATTAGAATTCCAGAAGTGACATTTGTTCTGCAGAACTTGCAACTATTCAAGATCTTCATTAATTAATGAAACTTCCTGCACAGTTTCTGTGTGGTTAACCAATACAGAGTCAGCAGAGTAAGTATCCCTGGGGCTAATGCAAGCACACTAATATTATTTCAGAATCTGATGAATGCTGGAACTACTTAGCATTTGGATAGAGGATTCACCTAGGAAAACTTTTACATATTAAAGAAAAAAGAACAAATACTGCACGCTAATAAATTTCACTTGAGATGCTAAGGTTGACAGTTAAAGAAGAAAGTTGATACAAATAACCCAACAATAACTCAATAAAATTCAGTAGATAAAAAAAATTAAGTAAGCTTACATTTAAACTTTCTTCTGAGTACAAAGGCAAAACTCTAAAGTACTTTACTGACCTGCTTATATTTCCATGCTAAATAATTTTTTTCAGAAGAAGTTTTAAAATATCTGAAGGAATCCAAGTAACTTATCTCAGAGTGAAAAGACTATTGATTTTCTATTAATATTTCTTATACTGATTAATATTTATTTCTCAGTCTCCTTTTCCTCTCACATAATGTTTTGCCAGCATAAATAAGAAATTCCAATATTCTTTTGAAAAAGGAAAAACATGCATCTTTACATTGGGGAATCACGGCCATTTATGCTCCTTCTAGAGAACAGTAAGAAGAATCCTAACACTACAACGTTCAAAAATCACACACTGAACAGAGATATAAGTGTGTCACTTATAAGTTACCTTGCCCTGATGGTCATGTTTCATTTCCCAGCCTCTTGGCAGCTCCAGCTGTTTGTTAGCAAACATGTTTAGGAAGCCCACCAAATCACGATTATGCTGGTAGCGCTCAAAATGGTGGGTGTCCCGCCGGACTTTGGTGATCATGTGCTTCAGACACGTGTTATTTGTAAACATGCGGTAGGCACTCTGAAAAACATGGAACAATAATAATTTTACTACAAAAGACAACACTTCCACTTTAAAAAGTGATCTTTCCTAACTAGGCAGCAGTTATGAGAAACTGGTCATCCTTGTGCGGTTTTGGAATTAGTGTTCAATGTTTTGTTTTTGTTTTTATTTGATGCACATGAACTTCAGCAAAGTGTAAAATACAGTGACTTGGACTCCATCTTACAAACACTTGTCCCATGAACTGTGAAGAATTTCGTAACATTAGAATTGCTTAAAAGATTAAGATCTCATAGGTATTCTAAGACTTCTGCAATAACAAGTCAATCATAGCCACAGAACGGTCATAAAGCTGGTAAGGCTTTCTGCAGAACAGAGACATATGCTGGTAGAACTTAGCACAATTACATGTTAATCCACAGACTTCTCAAAAAAGAGGGAAAGAAAGAACCCTATAATTGCAAACCCATGTCTAATTTATCTAGTAAAATTAAAATGATATAGTAAAAAGAGAGCACTGAAGAGCAGAGAAAACTTTACATAGAAGGGAAAAATAAACACTTTACACTTTTACTCCAGAAAAAAAAAAAGCCGACCGCAAATCAGATCTTTGTCCCAGAGCTGGCAATAGACATAAGCTAAATCATAGGTCCTTCTATTGCAGTGTGTTGCTACCTAGACCACTCCGTGCTCCTACCTTTGTTTTCTGGCCAGAGGTCTTATCTGCTTCTCCCTATTCCAAATACTGAAGATAAAGATGCATATTCCAAATAGAATTTTTCAGATATGCACAGACATGCATATCAGAACTGAATTAAAATCTATCAGTAATTAAAAAAAAAAACCTGCATAATTTACTAATGTGATTGCAAACAATAAATTATTCATCCCATTACATCTGTTCACAATATATATTCCTTATGAGAAGGAAAACAGGGAAAAGAGAAAAGGAAAATATACACTAACATGTCTTCTTGTTCACTGTGATATCTGAAGTATTTTGATATAAATCAAGTAATTTGGGCGATACAAACCTTCCCATCAGCACCAAAATGACCACAAAGTAGAAACTTCATTTTCATTCAAAAAGAAAGTCCATCAGTCTTTGAAGAACACAGTAATAAAGCTATTGCTTCAAAGAACAAGTCAGTTTGGTATTCTAAAAAAGATGCACAGCTGAGTAAAAAGCAAAAACCTAAAAGGTCTAATGCCAAATAGGACTTCTGTGGCAGCTCATCAACTGCAAGGAATGATGATGAGTGTTGCAGTTAATCCAGCTTCCCTATGTACTAGCAATATTTTACCATCAAACACCGAGTAACACCTCTGCATG
Source organism: Centrocercus urophasianus (assembly GCF_019232065.1). NCBI lineage: Eukaryota > Metazoa > Chordata > Aves > Galliformes > Phasianidae > Centrocercus > Centrocercus urophasianus. Next base: position 9,436,411 of record NW_024884756.1, read on the forward strand.
CAAAACATCTCTGTATATAAAGATGCATTTATCGAAGTCTTTCATCTGAACAGACTGTACTCACAGGGTTAGAATGCAGCACTGTGAAGAACTCTGGGCTGATAAGAAATTTCACAGGGGGAGACTGGAGCAACAAAGTAAGCCTGGATCTGGAGGTAGAGTGAGGCAGCACATTCTCTCTTCGAAAATCTAACAGCAAAGTGAATGACAATTCACAACTCCAGTAATAAATGTTACCAAAACACTACTGCAAACAACTGTATTGTTTAGTTAACACAAAAAAGAAAAACCTGGGTATACAATTGTATTGGTTTCATTACCCACATAAGCACACCTGAAATTCTTCTAATACCGGAATTTGTATCTAGAAGATCTAATTTGTTGCTTTTGGTGAAAAATCATTTAATAATAATGTTTTAAAATGCTTCCAATTATTTTGGTTACCAACCACATGCCTGTATATAAATTGCCAAGAAGGTCCCTGCATCAAGCCCACAGTGCTATATTGTAGCCGTACGCAGATAACAGTCATTTTATAAATGCTGACCAATGCATACAGAAGTCATCGTACATTTACAAAATGTTTCATTCTTTCTTCCTTAAAAAGCAAAATAAATTTAAAAAATCACTGCCAGTAACACCGCTCTGACCCTGACACAGTACTTAAAATATTAAAGCAGCTTATGTAAGTTAAAAACACAGGAGTACCTTTCACATTCAACTTTGAGTAAACATTTGCTTCTCCTCCTAGCAACTGTTGAAGTGCCCTGATTTCTCAACAGTATCAGGAACTGAACATACATAATGTGTAATATTTTCTACAAAGTTATTTTCCTAACCTCCTTTGAAAATCAATAGTATGTTTGGATGCACATTTTAAAGTAATGGAAAAATTGTAAATTCAGATTGGGCCTCCAGCGTTTTTACTCCAAAATTTCACTCCATCTTCTACACATCACTGCTTCTTTCTTTTACATAACAGGGAATTTGCACAATTCCCCATCAAATAAACATTAATCACACAAAACACAGCTACCACGGATATAAAAGACTAACCTACAGACAGAGAAAGGAGAAGAAAGGCAGTGAATGAAACTCTAAGGGAAAAAAAAGAAGACTAAACTGTAAGTTTAACAAAAAAAAAGGGGAGGAAAAGAATGAGTGACATTCAAAATCCAGATGACTAAATACTATGGGAAAAAAAGGGAATAAAGGATCTATTCATTCTGCATATAAGAGGAAAACAGAAAATGGAAAGGAAATAAGTAAAGGGAAAGTAAGTGAGAAAAAAAAAGAATTTGAAAAACCAGCACACTCCCAAATGCTCCTATCTCTACAGAGTGACAGGAGTGTACCATAAGGATTCCTGAAGCTCTGCCTCAATATCTGGGCTGGGAGCGTCATCCAGTCCCTTGGTACAAAATCTGTGTGTGTAACAATCACCTCTCACATCCTGGAAGATGCTGGGGCACTACTCATAGGTCCACTGTCTAAGACGGGTAATCTGAAAACCAGGATGTGTCAACTGGGTGGATTTTTATTTTATTTTATTTTATTTTTTGCAGTTGAGAGGCTTGCTAATTTGTTTTATGAAGGGCTTATTCAGTTGAATTTGCTGATTAGGCTGAATTTGCTTTAAATTCATTTGTTAGAGGCACAACAAACCATCTAGCTGCTTCTGCAAAGGCCCAAACAGGCACATGAACAAAGAAAAGGAAAAGGCTAGGGTAGAAATAAAGAAAATGAATAGAAAAGGGGCATTTGGCCAAATTACAGGTCCTGCAGTGACCTGAAATGCAAGAACGGTTAGCATTGCTTGGGCAACAGATGAGCTGAGAAAGGAGGATTATGGGAGAATGTAATGAGAATCTGCAGACAAAGAACAAAATGACACCCAACTACAGAAGGGACTATCCAGGTAACTATACATTTATTAGTAAATTTGTAGTAGGAATACGACCAAGGAGAGAACTGCATGGCTAGAGGAAAAACAAGGAATGATGCTAAAAGAGTATTTTATAAAGATCTTTCCCTATGCATTCATTTGGAAAGTTAACACCAGGTAGACAATCAATAACTAAAGACTAGGAGAAGAAAGAATTCTAGTTCTTTCTTGTATAACGTTACAGAATGTGGCAGCCCATAAAATTCGTAACTCAGACACATTATTTTATACTCTTTCTCTGCTAATGTCCTATCTATGTTTTTACCCAGTCAGACACTGACAGAAAAAGGCTCTGACCCTCACATTCATCATCAAACAGGTTGCACAATAATCTTAAAAAACTAGACAGCAATGAAAACAAATTGCGACCCAGACTTCCATGAGCAGAAAGTATGTCCTGTCCTATGTCATTATCTAAATCATCTGCAATATGAATGCTACCTTTAGTGACTTTTTTTTGTTTTTACCTGCATTAGAATGGTGAAAGTCAGTTTCCTCTCCAGCTCCATCCACTGCACTTGTATGCTCTTCAGGCCTGTCATTAGTCATTGTTCGGCGGATGCTCTGATACCTAGGGTTAGAAAACTGGACTTTATATGTAGTATATGGTAACTATGATCCAACTCGGGCTCTGAGGGACTCCAGTAATAAAGTTAGGCTTCCCCTGCTTTTCTGCCATGTAGGTTAACGTATACTGACATCTTTTAGTATTATAAGCATCTTCAATTTCCTAAAATCATTAGCAGATTTTTGTTAGCTGTTAAACACAGGTGAAATATGATAGGTTCAGAAGGCCATGTGCAATCTAAAAGGAACAACCACAGAAAAATAAGCATACACGGCCAGCTGCAGTAGCAACTGGGACCTAGACTTTCTACTTGGTCTTACAGTGGTAAATGAAGTTTTGCAAACACATAATTCATAATCAATAATGGTAATTCTTACCGGCGATTCAGCTGTTCCATTTGCTGTATGGAATTTGATCTCTGGAGAATCTGTGGGGCTGGAGGGGCTGTGGGTCGCTGCCAAGTTGTTGTCCTGTTCACGTGATCAACATAAAATATCCGTCCATGGCTGTCAATTCGAGCCTCCCAGTCTAAATAGTAATAAAATACTGTGAACTATAGGGAGTTTGGGCTTTATTTCAGCATTTGTTTTACTTTTTTGTTATATCTTTTACAGGATGACTTCAGCACAAAACTTTCTCACTGAAGGGCTCAAAGACACAGCTTTTCCCTGATTTTATCCCCTAAATCAAACTCTCCATGAGTTCTATGGAACCCCTATGCAACAGCATAGAGAAATGAATAAAAACAAGCCCTCAAAAAACAGTGATTGTCCTAGAAAAAATAAATAAATGTATTTAATCTAATTCTCTTAGACTAGAGCATTTAAAGATGAGATCTCTGAGGCTTATTTGAGTACAATAAGCCAATGCCCAAATGTCAAAAATCTTGCAAAGCTTGACACACCTGTCACTGATTTTCCCCAGCTAAAAGTAGCAGCAATGAAACAGATGCCAGCGCTCTTCCTGGGTGTTGCATGTACCTACGATATAAATAAGCAGTGTTGCCAGAGAAGGTGAATTATAGTTATCAAACACCTTCATATACTAAATGCATGTTGCAGAATTGCAGATCCTGCAATTATCATAGCAAATTCACCTTGTTGTCCAAGCAGTAACTATAATGCTGGTTTTGCTACACAAACTACAAACAATATTAGAAGTCTAGCACAGACCGTGATGGTCTCCTGCAACTGGTGCTGTAGAAGACCAGAATATGATATCAGTAACTACTGTAAAACGGGAACCATTGTTTTATTAACAATATCTAACATTCAGTCATGTTGAAAGAAAGAAGATGGCAGCATAAGATCCCCTGAATGCGGTTCTTCCCCTCTGTCCATAGAACACGTGATTTCACAAAAAACCTGGAACCTATTTAGCATGTCAGATAAAAAGAAGTCTTTAAAAGCTCAAAAGGTTTATAGAAGAGAGTTTCTATATTTCAAGTCCACGTGGAAACTTCAGTAACTGCAGAAAAATTTAAAAACCAGAGGCAGGCAACCAATTCTAAATGACCGCTGCTTTGCAGGGAGAGAAGACAGAAATATCTTTACAGCAAGAGAAAAAATGAAATTCTACTGTCAGCTACTGAACAGTGACAGCCTTAAAACCTCAGGCTGTATGTGTGCTCTGATTTATGTCAGCAACTGGAGGTAGCTAAGTGGCTCACTGCATGACAGTGTGGGGTCTGAGTTGAATCACGAAGAAGTTAAAAAAAAAAAAAAAACAACAAACAGAGTATGAGATAAATGGAATGTGTCATATCTGCATGACTGCTGTGTATTTCAGCCTACCATAACGCAGTTGTTCTTATTTCTCTATGGTGCATGATCAGAACAGCCTATTAGTGATCAGAGTATTATTACTGTAAATGAACTACGTAGAAAGCAACATAATGGGATAGGAATAAAGAGAATTGTTTTAAGGAATAAATTTCAATTCCAGGAGAAAATAAATGTGTTGACTTCCATCCTTCTCCAAGTCCACATTAAAAACCCACAATTTGGCACTACGTTGTGAATTAAAAGTTCAAAATAAACAAAATTGCATCAATGCCAAGGTTATGGATTCATCACTTCACTTGCTATTTAAAAGGTAACACGTTTCAAAGTTACTCCGAAAGAAGAAAAAATAATTTAATTTCTCACTCAAAAAACCAAACACTTCAGCATGCTCTGAAGGACCTTCGTTTTTTTTCTCCCCATAAAGAAAAAAAAATTAAAAAGACAGAAACAGATGCTTCAGAGCAAAGATTTCATTTCAAAAGATCAGTATCTATCTACTGATGAAATAAAAATACACACATTTCATTATTCAGCTTAGATTTCAAACCCTTACACACTGCATAGCAGTGGACCGTCCTGTGGTGATTATATATGCCCAGTTCCAACACAGTCATCACCTCTGTAACATGTTTGAGGAAAAAAAGAAGTTTCGCCTTCATTCATCTTTAACTACATAAGTCTGAACAATTGTGCAGCGGGTCCTGAAGTAAATAAAGCGCGCCTCCATCACTACTGTGATGACAAGGATGTTTTGCCATAGCCTAATTGTAGCTATCAATAGTGTTACAAAGAACTTAGCTTGCTGAACTGCAAAATTGTATTTAATCAAGGGTGTGCCATGTTACTTGCTGACCTTTCCCTAGGAATGTTATAGCATAGTGTTACGTGTTCTAGACAGACATACGAGGTATATCCTGCCCTAGAGATCTGTTCTGGGCAGAGATGCAGGGAGAAAAACCAAATCTCGGAAACAATTAGTATTTAAGATTTCATTCACATTAACAGATGAATGATTACCATAACTCTGGCATTGGGCTTTGATTTTAAAGGTGTGTATGCTGGTGTGTAAGCATTTATATGCCTGTGCATGACTGTGTAAAATCCCAGCAAATGTGAGAAATGCTACAATTCCACACAGCCAGACCTTCTCCATTAATATTACAATATTTTTCCCAAGTAGATACTGTAGTGTACAGTTTGCTTCTGAAACACACAACCATGGTACTGCAGAGGTTATCTCTAAGCATTCCTAACTTATTACATCTGATCTTCCATAATGTTCTTTCTCCTTTTCAGTATGAAAATGATAAAAATTCAAATGAAGTATATCTCTCAGTCACTATTTTGTGAAAAATAACTCTGGATTATTGAGTTGGCAGTTAATTGACTTCAGGGCCTGTGCAGAGGATTAATTTGTTATATGCACTGTTCATAACAGAATCAGCAGGGAGCAAAATATTCACATCGCCCTGACATTTCTATCCGTGTTCTGCTACACGACTCTCTACAATCACCCCCTCCAGTTCCCAGGCAAACTCAGTCCCTTTCCACACAGTGGATTGGGTTCTATTCATTTTACATTATTATATCTATATATAATATCTGAATTCCTGGCTTCTTTAAAATCATAGAGTTTTGTCACTGAGTTCACTGGGCTGAAATTTGATTTTTTCTTTCTTTTGTTTTCACTGTCTTTCATTTCCCCATTAGTTAAGTACATTTGTTTTTAATCCTATCCATCTTTTTAAGTATCTAATACTAAACAGATCATCACTACTACAAGTTTAATCAAATGCATCAGTTCAAAATTGGGAAAAATGTATTTTCTATGTATATTATAGAAACAACAATTCCTCAATTAATTTAGCTCATTCAACAATTCCATAACATCCAAGTTTATTCAAAAGCCTTTGACAGTGCCTCAGAAAATGCAAGGAAAACACAATTCATGTAATCTGTACAGACAGAAAGATGTTATTTGTTTCTTTGTAAATCATCACTACACATGACATTCTCATAGATTTCAGTGTGCTTGATATCTTGCCCCCTCACAAAGCCTGTCACCTCACTTCCCTCCTCACTTGTTCTGCATTTTTAAAAGGCAGCATCACACCTTCCTAATATTCTGCAAATTTTGCTTAGCAAGTCCTTTTACATCAGGTACAATTATTCATCACACATCCTGATAGTTTGCAGACTGAGCACAATGCCTTCCATGGGAACAGCACTACACTTAATCATCATCCTTCCTCATTTAGAGCTTCTCAGATGTTCATTTGCAGTTCTCACATTTAAAAATGAAACGTAATGAGATCTCATTAATGGCATTCTGGCAGCTTATCCCTCCATTAAAGTACGAGGAACCTACTTGGTGGTAGTGCCTCATCCACTCGCTGGTACCGGCTAACATCCTGACGTACTGAAGGCAGTGACCTTAAGGGCTGATGGCCATTGGCTTGAGCACCTAGAATCAAAATGCCCACAGATTATGTCTCAGTCAATGTGGGTAAAACCTACAGTTGTCTCTGAAGTGAACAAGACATGCGAAAACTTCCGCAGGACTATGACATTTTAGGATATACCTAAGAGTCATTGGCTTTTCTGGCAAAGTAAGTCAAGTCTACAGTTCAGGGTGATTTCTCTGGCATACTCTGCAATTCTTGTCTAGAAAACATCATTCTTGGGTCACACCAAATCCTCCTTTGACCAAGAGAAAGACCACAGACAGCCATGTGCACCCAAGCCATATTCCAGCAAAGGACATGGCCACCACAGAAACCTGAGGTGAGGTGACACTGCTCAACGATTTTCCTTGGTGCAGCAACATTGATCAGCTAGGATCTGACTGATTACTAGGATCTGACTACTAGTAAAGAGTCTTAAATATCTAGAAAGTGACGCAAAAGAATGTGTTGTATTATTTGTTATTTTAATATCAAAATTAATTCTTTCCAAATCAAAGAGTTGCATATGGGGAGAAGAAATGAATAGACCTATGATTTTTCTCCCACAAACAGGTATAACCACAACCAATACAGAAGGAAATGTACTTGCAGGGTTTAAGGAAGAGAATTCATTTGTGCTTACCTCATTGTCCCCCTCCCCTTCTAACAGATTCACAGCTAGTGTTCCCTGAGATTTCTGGTGCAGTATTTGGCACTCAAAAGTGAAAAAATAATTTGCTCTTCAAGATTACTAATTTTCAACAAACTTTTAGGATAAATATGATTTACTACAAACACACCCAGAACAGGACGTACTTCAAAGACAGGGAAATTAACCAAAACATCTGAAATGTTATTAAAAAGAGGTGTCCAGAAATCCAAGTTGATTGCATGCACTTGATCATACCCACTTCAATCCCCGAAGAAAGGGAATGGGTAATTTAGTGAAATTAGCTTGAAAAAAATCTACTATGGACACAAGTCAACTTCCAGTGATTTTAGTGAGAGTCAAAATCCTCAACTGTTAAACTAATCTTACAATTGGGAATAGCTTTACAGTCTTGCGTAATGCATTCCTCTCTGCCCATGATTCCTGCTGTGTTAGGATGTGCCTAAACTGACAATAAAGTGCAAAAGGTAAGACAGAAGCTGAGGTGTGACTAGAATAACTCTTTTTGTAACTCTTTTTTCAGATTTTATTTTTTAATTATCCTTACATTTTAGTGCTTACATATAGTTTTTCTTCCCCCTATAAACATGCTGGAGAAAAGATCTAAGTATGAATTCTAGATTGCATTATATAGTTTGGGGATCCATCTGTGACCTCCCAATTACCATTCTGATGAGCAAGCAAGACAATATTGTGAAATACATTCCTCCTCTTCATTCTCCCTCTTAATACTCTCTTGAGAATGATATATCCAATATCCAATTTCAAAACAAATGTCTTGTTTTGAAATATTTCAGTTTTGATGTTTAAGGGTCTCTTAAACAAAGCAGTGTCTCAAAGAAAGACAAATCTTTAAGTATAATGACATTGAGAATTCATTAATTTCAGATGTTTGTTTTTAAATAGTATTTTTTGACTGCAGAAAGGTCACGTCATAAAGTGCTCCTACAGTTGTTACCTCCAGTAGCTCCTTCAACCTCTGCTGTGGCGCCCTCACAAGGTGCTTGGGCTCCTTCTGTTTCTTCATCCTGAGACTGGCTATTAGCAGCTGCTGCCCGCAGGCTTCTTCTTCTTTGCCAGACTTCTTCTGCATCCTCTTGGTCTTGTAATTCACCTCCCTCAGCCTCCTGTACTTCCTCCTGAGGTAACTGTACTGCAGGCAAAGAACCAGAAGTACTTGGAGAGTCCTGTGTTTCAGCAACTGGCTCAGTCCTGGGCACATCAGCAGCACAAGCTCCCTCTTCTTCTTCCTGAGAAGAAAACGCTGGAGTCTCAGGAAACCTGGCACTTTCAAAAGAAGAGCGCATTTCAACTGAAGAACGCCGCACAGTTACACTTTCATTACAGGAGCTGTCTGCCCCTTCCACATCACTCTCCCCTTCCTGCCGGGTGCTAGCCTCACTGACACTTTCTGTGCGAGCAGGATCGCTCTGCTCAGTTTCTGATGACAGCTGGGAAGGTTCAGACCCTTGATCAATAGATTCTGTTTCACTAACACCCCTTCTGCTCCCAGCAGCAGCATCAGCAGCTCCTGTGTCTGTACTACTGGGAGGTTGCTCTGTCTCCTGCACAGCGTAAGAGTCATTGCCAGCCTGCTCTGCCGGTGTTTCACTCTGAGAACCTTGCAGGCTTTCACCTTCAACTAACTGTGATGGTGGAAACTCCGGGAGGCTCTCTGGCTGGTCATCAGTTGAGGGCAAAGGAGCTTCAGAGGCTGAAACATTTTCATTCTCTGCAGGCCCTTGTGTTACCTGATCTGATGAGTAACTTAAACCATTTCTTTCAACATTTCTAGTAGCACCATTAAGCATTACTAAGCCACCATCATCTTCCAAGGAAGATGGGAAACCCAGGTCCTGATGTAGCTCGTGCTCCTCCTCATCTGAGTCAATGTGAAGCATTGCATTAAGTCTTGTGTCAGTAGGGAAGCTACTCCTCAGTTTTGGAGAGGCTCCACGAGGACGCTCGCCACAGGCAGACGTTCCAGGTCTGGGATGATTATTGTGTTCTATTGCATCCAGGTAGTCATTCAGTGAGTCCTGGCGACCTCTTGTAGGTGACGATCTTGAAGCACCAGAGGTTAATTCATCCTGATCTGTTTCTAGTGTTGTACTAGTCCTTAAAGGATGCCTCTGGATTGTTTCTCCAGAAGAGTCCTCAAGGACTGGACCGTTGGAACACACCGTGGAAGTATCGTGATGTCCTGCTGGCATGTCCTCATCATCAGAAGGGCTGCCCAAGTCTCCATTTACAGAGTTCACTCCTAGCAAAGTGCCAACTGTTTCTGGTGAAGCATCTGCAGGGACACAAGGATTGAAGATGAAATATGAAATGCAGCCACCATCAGCACATTCAACTTCTGCAGCATCACAGAAGGGACATAAAAATACACATCTTACATCTTTCAAGATGTAGACTTATTTTAATCAGACAACTAAGTGAAGAAAATACAGTTAAAATAATGCAGATATCTACACTATCGTAATAGCAATCACAGAACTTTCTCTACAAATCTATCCTAGTCTTTAGCAAAATTTCACAGGCATAAAATATTACTCCCATTTTGCTTTCAAAAGTAACAGCATTGCAAAGCATCTTGCCAAACTGTCTGTAAAACCAGCTTACAAAAAAAAGGAACCATTTTTTCTACAGCATCTCTCTTATACTCCGCAGTGGGATTTAAATAAAACTAGTTGTCCTTAGCACTACGCAAACCAACATCTAAGACCACATTCAAAACCACAGACTGTGCATAGATATCAAATTCTATACACAACAGTTATTTTGAGGAAATCGGACTTTTCTACTGCCAAGAATGGGAATCTACCCAGGGTAAATGAATGAATGTTGGCGTTTTGGAAATCTAATCTCCCAAGTCATGTCCAACATATCTAAAATATGAATCCCACAAGCAAAAAGCAAGAATAGAGGCCACATAACTAAATGAGACACTTAATTTTGATAGATAACCTTAGAAATACAAATATATGTAACTACTGTTCATTTAACTATTTGGAGACCCAGGTCACTGCCAAATTCTCACCTTCATGAACTGAAGATGTGATTTCCACTTTGAACTGGAGATATCCACTTACGTGATCTGCTGGCAGCCTTCTACCGAGATTATAGCTGAGAATCTGGTCACTGCAAAAATAAAGGTACTGTTGGCTTTGGGGTTGCTTTTTCTGGTCTCTTGCTTGATTTTTTCAAATTTTAACTGGTTTTATTTTTCCAACAGTTTGTATGAGAAGTGCTTATCAGGCAGAGTCAATGTGATAGAAGGTAACTTAATTAACACCTTAAAAATTAACCGCATTCACTGGCTTGTGTGGAAAAGCACAAACATCAACAATGGTGTAACTTACTTTTTGTTAACATATAAAAGAGCCTAACAAATGACAATATTTTTCAAATATGTATTGTGGAATTCTCACACATTTCAAAATCTGTTTTTAATTCAAAAAGAGACCACATTGAAAAGGATCTTTTTTCTTTACCTACTCCTCCCTCTAACAAAAAGTTTCTTTTATTATTAACAAAAACCTTTCACTTTTTGAAAGCCTTCTGCCCCCTTGTGGATTCTACTGTAAAACAAACAAACAAAAAAGCCAAACAACCTCTTCAAATTTTAGTTCTTATTCAATAAAGCACTTCTGTATCTGCCTAAGCACACTGTCATTTAGAAAAGCTTTTAATGCTCAGATTTCACATAAAATACAAGTGTTATTGACTTCAGTAGGACTGAGACTTGATTAGGTACCTGTATCAGCTTTAGACTTAGCATATGATCCTAGATTCTTACTATGCACGGCCAGAATGTACAGTCCCAATCACCTTCCACACAGTTGAAGAGAGAAGAGGGGGCTGCTGAAAACCACCATGGAAAATCAGTGCTATTTCTGCAATTGCATTTGTACTGGTACAAGCACCTCTTCTTTACTGAGAGCATTCTTACTACAACAAGCGATAGACTAAAAGGCAACTCCTAAGATAAACTGCAGCTGCTTAGCTACAAACATTACTTTAAGTCCTGAGCAGATAACTTAAGGCAAAGCAGCCTCTCCACATTGCTCTACAGAACACGACTTCAAATCATCACAGATACGTTTCTTGAATCTGTGTCACAGATTCATTGCTCAGCACTCCAACTGCAATTCTTCAGTTAGACTTGGGAGTGCCTTCAGAAGATTCTTTTACATAAGGTTTACAATGCCATAGGCAATAAAGATTAGAGAAAGCCATGACATAAATAACATCTACTGTGGACTAAGCTAAATCAATACACGATCATTCTTAAGCTCATGTATGGAATTTTCCATGGAATTTAAGGAGACATTGGCCATCTCATTATGAAAAAAAAAAACTTGTAAGCTATACCAACAGTTAAATGCCAAAGTCTACTGCAATATGCCTAAAAATAAGTTCTAAAAAGTTCTGGAGTTCATCTTTTCATTCATACTGATATATGCAAAGGCAAGTTTAGCATATGGTACACTATAATTCCTTTGACATGTACTTCAAGCTCACATTTTAATCCAGTAGAGGATTTCAACCGTTACTGACATCATAAAAATAAAGAGGAAGAGGGTGAGTATGTTTCACTCACTTGACAAAAACTAGAATAAGAGAATGATAACAACTGATTGTATACGTGGTACAGTTCTACTTCCTGTCTGTACTGCCCACTCCTTCCCTTTGCAAGACTCCTAGTGAAAGACTGTCTGTCCTTAGCATATCTCGGAAAACAGGCACCTGACAACTGATTGGTATTAAAAAAAAAAAAAAAAAAAAAAAAAGCAGGCAAATAAATTACAGATAAATAGGAAAAATACCTTTAAGAACATTAGTTTTAATGTTAGTTTCAACATGAGGATGGCAAAACAAAACTGAATGCTTACCTATATTCTTGCTACATATTTATTATACTGCCCTTCCTATTCTAAACAGAAGTATGGAGAAGAAAACAGGAAATGTCTTCCACAATTTTGGTTTGAAAAAAACAAACAAGAACTGACGAATGTAGCAAAAAGGCTTTACTTCCCACTACTAGGAATCCCAGGTATATGCCAAAACATTTTGGGATGCAGCATGGAAATGAAATCCCTGAACTCGGTCTTGAAATCAACATCATTCTCCTATTTTTGAGTGTCCATAGTGTGCAAATTTATTAGAAAAAGCTGTTTTCTCCAATATATTATAAGTTGTTGAAACTCAGAGATGAAGCATTTCTTAGTAAAGTTAAATTTTATGCACTTAAGCAGAGCTTCTTTTTCTTTTTTAAAAATAAATTACCAGAAAACATCATCAGAATCTTAAGCTACTCTTACAATTTTATTCTTACTTTACTTACCAGTGTAACCACCACTTTGGAAACTTAAAGCTGAAAACTGTTTTCAAACTGAATTTGCTTTTCTCCAGTTATGCAACTTGTTACTTTGATGAGAATATCTGTGAAAAAGGAGGCCAGTTGTTTATATCCTGCTTTTTGTGCAAAAGCTTGATGATGCTGCCATTCTCTTAAACTCTCAAGGAAGAATACAGACATTTTCTTTTACCATCATTTCTCAAAGGCCTCATCCAGTGGCCATTTAAGATTAATGGCAACTCATTAGCTTTGAGTTAGCTCCTATACAAAATACACTGGAACAATTCTGTCTCTCTCTCTGTCTGAGAAATTATTTTTTCTAATCTGCCAAACAGAACATACAACCGAGAAAAGTCTGGCAAAACAACAAACCCTACACTTACTACATTCTCTTAAATGTGAAATTACACATTTGCTTACTCTGCTGCATCTCTTGCAAACCTCCAACCGTTTGCTTCATCTCTGCAAAATATCACAGTGCCTAAGCACCAAGTCCCAGGCTCTTTCAAGCATGTATGGCTTTCCAATGGCCTACTTTGATCATCCACTTGACTGTACTATACCTACTCCAGTAATCATCTCAAAGTATAAAATACCTTTAAAATTTTCAAGTTGAGTTTCTTCTTTAAACAATAATAGATAGCTATCCAAAAAATGAACAATTTTTTAAAAATGGACAATTTTGAGTCTCATCAGAGCTCTGTTCATAGCATGAGGCAATTTTAATTTGTTAGTATTACTAGCACTGAAAAATAAAGATTCACAGCTTTGCAGTTCTGACCAACTAGTTGATTAAATATTAAATCTCTCAATGTTATACTGACAACTTCATTGAGTAACAAAAGTGAGAAAATAAAACTTGCTTGTTCTAAGAAATTTGCACACAATTATATAGCATTGTGATAATGCTCTGTTTCTAGGTTGGCGAGCCTTAAGTTAACATTTTTGTGATGGCAACGATTTTTTGTGTAAAGATACCAGAGTTGGAAACAAATTACAGAGAAACATACATGCAAACACATACACATGCATTCAGAATAGGGTGAGGAACACCACCATCTTCCAATTAGGCATTAAGGATATTAAAATTTTAACTAAATTTCTTACTACTGTTGCAATACAAATTGTGACTGTGCCAGTAAGCCAGAAAGGCTGCTCTGTGCCAGCAACCTATATGTTGAGTCTCCCTCAAGCATTAAGAATGTATTCATTTACCCAATTGCATGCCTCTCCAACAGTCTCTGAACTGGTATAGTTAACTTCCCCAGAAAGCGTTTGATGATTGGACGACTCTTGGCAAATTTGTCTTTAACTTCAATTTCCAGGACATCTGTTAGAAGTGCAACAAAAGAATATTTCTGGAAGGAAAGAACATATTTGACACGATATCAATATACCTTTATTCAGAAAGCGTGTATGCAATTACTGCTAGCTTGTGGTAAACTCTGACAGCATTAACTGAGGACTACAGTGGTTTCCACACTATAAAATAATGCCTTCCATACTATAAAATAATGTCAACAACACTATTAAGCACTGTATTTTTGCATGTGTAACTAGCTAGAAAGCAAAAACCTTTTTACCATTCCTAGAAAATATATTCTCACTAAGAAGCTGCACTGGACAACAGCACTTCGATGGTCCTGTTCAGAACAGAGAAAACAACGCGTCCTAGAGGCTGCCTCAAGATGGATAGTAGAAATAACAAAGATAAGAAATATTCACTGTACACTATTAGAGTATAGAAGACTAGCAGGGTCAGTGCAGAAGAAAGGAGAGTTTCATTCCAGACACGTTTAGCAAACTTTCCTTCCAACATCCTGTTTTGTGGTCCTTTTTAGAATGTGTTACAGGATATCAGTGCAGCAATCTGTAGGCCATATTTTCATGAGCACTGAAAATAAAGAAGGGTAATTTTCTGTAGATTTTCACTCCAAAGTTCAAAAATTTTCCCAATAAGCTCCAACAGTTTTTCCTGAACTTGGGGCCTTTATACAAGATGGCATTAATTTATTTAAAAAATTGTTATGTCTGGTAAGATTTCCCTTCCACCATCCCCTTTGAGGGAACACTGTCACAGTCACTCTCTTCAGCCTAGCTTCAAATTTCCTTATGCTCATGAATAATTCATACTTGACATCTGTGCTGTTCTGCCAATCCTGCAAATGGTCAAGATTCAGCAGCGGTACTGGGCACATATGTGAGCAGGCATGTCAGCAGGGATGCACACATAATGTAATGTGATGACAAATTGTAACAAAAAAGCAGGCTGAGGAACCTCTAGATTTTTTAAAAATTCAAACAAAAATAGTGAGGGTAAAATCTACTGAAAAGCTAAACTCATCTGTTACACTTCCCCTGTTTGCCACCTTTAAGACCTCTAAGAAAATCAAAAGCTGATTACAAAGTAATAAGCATCTAGTTAGCTAGATGATAATGTATTGAATAAGAAACAAAAGAAGGAATAACTCTTCAGCTCAGTTGTAGACAGTGGCTAAAAATCTCGAAAAACAATAATTAGATTAGGTCAGGAATAAAAAAAGCATTATCATGCTGGGTAGAGCTGTGATAAATATAACTTAAAATTTGGTTTGGTACAAAACTGCTATTTTGCAGAAAGGAGTAGATATAAAATTGGATCAATTCTGCACCACTAAGACAGCATATGTAATGAGATCATAAGCTGGTATCATCAGAGATTGCTACAGGGAAGATACAGCAGTTAAAGCAAGCTGATGTAATACGTGCACCAGTGAACATTATCACTTTTCTAATAAGCTTCAGAAAACAAGAAGAACTGAAGGGGGAAAAAAAGGGGAAAGAGCAAGAATAGTTTTTCTTCCTATGTACTGAGTGAAGAAACAAATGGATAGGAAGGTGAGGAATCTATTTAGAGACAAAAAGTCCTGGTTTTTGAGATCTTAAGTTTTCCACAAATCCAGAGTCTTTCCCACAACAGAATACCCCAGAGTAGTGCTAATGTTGGCCCGGCTCCATTCTTTTTTACTATTTCTTTGATTTAATAATAATAATAATAAATTACAATTTCTGGAAGCATCCTCACAGTCCAGCTCAATTTTCCAATCTTCCTAAAGAATACAGTAACGTTCAAATAATAGCACAGGCATCATTGGAAAACATGCACAGACCAAGAAGGCTGCTGGCCAGACCTGAGACATTTACAGACTATTGCCATTTTCCCACACAAGCATTTCAAAGATGTGGCCTTGCTCTTCTACGCTCAGAGAGTTACAGGTAGTTCAAAGTTCCTTCTCTGATACCTGCTCAGCTCACCCAAAATCAATAAATCAGAAAAACTGGGCTCTGCTCAACCACCCTCTGCCCCCAGTCCTTTCTAAGCTGCACTGTGATGCCTCCCCAGCCTTTTCTTTCCACAGCAGCACTTAGAGAGCACCAAAGAGCATCCACTGTGCCTGGAAAAATTGAATGCTTGCCACCTGCTATGCACAGTGAGGATATCATTTCCAAATGAGCAGTCATTGCCATCGCTAGGCATAAATGCCCACTTATTGTACCTTTTCTTAAAGAGTCATTTCACAACATATGATTCATTTTAATTAATTTATTTTTTGCAATTTCAACTGATCTATTGGGCTGCTGAGCAATTCCAACTCTTTTTAGCAGAGAAGCAAACGAAAAACCTCACAATCATACTGCTTAAACACAGGGCATAATCACACAGATGATAGCTGTTTCTATCCAACAACAGGGTTCCTAAAATTACTACAATTTCTGTGTCCATTTAAATAGCTAGCTACAAAATAACTTCCCAGCCTTTAGAGAGTAAAGACTGATGCATAAAGAGAAAATACAAGCCTGGTAGATGATACAAGATGATACACTGCATCAACTTGCAGAGAGCTCTCAAAAGGCATACATTACCTCTCTGTGCCAAACAGGGTTAGTTGTGTTACTGATGATAGTCGATCTTCTTTCCTGACCATGATGAGCAAATGTAGGAAACGTACTTTTCTTGCCCGGCTGGATGGACATCTTTAAATAAGGATCGGGGTTGAAGAACATGCCTTTTTTAAGTCCAACTGCTCTAATATCTTTAAAGCAAAACAAGGAAGGAAAAAGGAACGGAGTAAATGAAAGCTAATTCACGAAGTAGGCCATTTTTAAAATATTACCGAGGAAATCAATTCACATAAACCACTAAATAATGCAGTTGAAAATTACTCATAGAGTAACTGGATCCAGCGTACAGAAGATGCTTGAAGCAGGAAGTCAAGTGTTTTCCCAAGAGGATATACAGAGGAAAAGCAAGGACATCCTCATTTACATTTTGCCTTCCAGTCATTCCTAAAACAAAATTACGGTGTGAACTTTTAACTGAGGTGCAAACGTTTTTCTCAGTATGTAAGGTATTTCTGCCCTAAAACAAACCATTCATTATCAAGGCTGTTCTGGATTACGATGCACATGTCCTCTCAACTTGGGAATAAGCTATAGCATATAAGCATATATAAGCATAACAGCATATATAAGCATAGAAGGAGGCAAGGTTTTCTGAAAATGCTTCTTTGTTCCTAGAGAAACCTCAATATCACAGCCCCTGCAAATTAAGTCTAAAGTAATACAGACAAATTCTCAAAACATGGCATTTTATTTGCTTTCTTTTCACAAGAAGTATTTCACAAACCAATCACACACAAAAAAAAACAACCATAAAATCCAGACCTGTACATTTAAGCATCATAGCATGAAACCTAGGAAATAATAACACTGAATCATGGTTCAGATTCGATTTGCCATAATATGAAGTTTAACATAATGTTATATTTAGAGCTACCGTGCTTGTCTCTTACCACAGTCATACAAGCAGCCGGGACCAGAATGTTCATCTTAGCTTCAAAAATACTTACTTGAAAGATGTTAAGACAATTATCTTTCATCACGACTTGCAAAAAACAGAATGTTCTCTGATTTGCAGAATAATAATCCATTAAAGATAAAATTTTGTTTGTTTGTTTGTTTTTTAAAAAAAGACATTAGAGCGCAGAGCGCAGTGCGCTCTGGCAGCTCGAAAGGCAAATGGGATCCTGGGCTCCATCAGGAGAGGGGTGGTCAGCAGGGACAGGGAGGTGATCGTCCCTCTCTACTCGGCTCTTGTGAGGCCCCATCTGGAGTACTGTGTCCAGGTGTGGAGCCCTCAGTACAAGAAAGACAAAGAGATTTTGGAAAGGGTCCAGAGGAGGGCGACTAAGATGATCAGGGGGCTGGAGCACCTCCCCTATGAGGACAGGCTGAGGGAGTTGGGCTTGTTCAGCCTGGAGAAGAGAAGGCTGCGGGGTGACCTCATTGCAGCCTATCAATACCTGAAGGGAACCTACACCCAGGAGGGGAGTAAACTCTTCAAAAGGGCTGACAACAGCAGGACTAGGGGAAATGGATCCAAGTTGAAGGAGGGAAGATTTAGGTTGGATGTTAGGGGGAAGTTCTATACAAGGAGAGTGGTTAGGCCCTGGAACGGGCTGCCCAGGGAGGTTGTGGATGCCCCGTCCTTGGACGTGTTCAAGGCCAGGTTGGACGGGGTCCTGGGCAACCTGATCTGAATGTGTGTGTTTGGTGGCCCTGCTAGGCAGGGGGGTTGGAACTACATGATCCTTGAGGTCCCTTCCAACCCGGGTGATTCTGTGATTCTGTGATTCTGTGATTAAGATAACAACAACAAAATGCAGACTTGCCACATTCTGGATGAGAAACAAAAAACATTCTGGAGAGCACCTTACAGACCTATAAGTCAATACACTTTTGAATTGAATTTAGGGGACTCCTCAAGTTGAGTCATAACATTCTGTTAAACACAGGTTTTTCAGATTTAACAAAACAATTATTCTGATAGAACATATTAGTTCTATCCTGATAACTGCTGCAAGACCATAGCAAAGAACATTTTCTTCAGCTCTACTCTTACAGCCCCTAAATGTTTCCACTGTCAGCTATTTATTTAGAAGCAATTTCCTGTGGAATAAAGTGCGAATCAAAACAAGCGTAGCTGATATACAGTATCCTTCAGCTATTTTTCTGTATGACAGCTTAGCTCTGTTGCAAGACAAGATTTTTTCCTTCTCCTTTCCTTTCTCTTCCTTCCTTTTTTTTGTTACTACTTTCATAAAAGTGACAGAACCAGCTTGCACTGTATTTAGAGGCTATATATTTAACCTTTTTTTCTTTGCTGCACCAACTAGAAATTGTGAAAATTTCTCATGTCAAGATCTATCAACTCAGTTGCTTTTAAATCTGGAAATTCATGATTTTGACTTGTTTTCAAACAGAAGTTGTAAAGATATGACATCTTTCAAGCCACTAGAGTGTGCTCCTACAGAAGCTAAGGAAGAAAAGCACTCTATTTTTGACATTTAAAACAGCAATTACTTTTTTTTTTTTTTTTTTTTTTAATGCCTTGTAAAACATTGATTTCTGTGGGGTTTCTGTTCTTGTTTTGTTTTTATACCTGATAGTGTAAAGCTGACTAACTTCCGAGAATGCTGGGCTCCAGAAGCACCTTCCTCTGTGCCTTCTACTCCCATCTGAAGGGGAAAAAGAAATAAGAAACCACATACATTTTCATCTGTTTTACACATGTTCAAAGATCATTACGTAATTAGTAAGAAGTACACAGAAGAAGAATTGTACCCAGTACTGCCTATTACCACGGACAGACAAAGCTGCAGCATCCATTTCTAGGAAAGCACGTATTAGTTATGCTAAGTGTTGCTAATAAACTCACCCTTGATATCTTCCAAACAATCAATCACAGAAGGGGAAACCCTATTTTCTTACTGGTTTCACTTCCGTGAAATAAAATCAACAGTATGGACTGGTAATATGTATGAAAGCTAGTCAGTGACAGCGGGCAAAATTTTTGTCACTTTTCACAGGAAGGCAATTTACTGTGCAATAAAAATGGCAAAAGAGAAAAAAGTCTAAAGAAAGCCTTCAAACTTATGAATGGCAAGTTTTTCTAAACAGAGAATTGCAACAAATATACAACTATGAATGTAATCTAAATGCTACTCGCATACTGCACAGATTTTCAGGTTTGGTTTCTACAGAAATCCCTGACCAGATAAAGCACTACTTCAAAACACATGTATTAATGTCTAAATAGCTATACCCACTGAACAGTCCTTTCAATTGACAGAAGAATTTGTCTCAAGGCAGAGATGTGCATCCAACTGAATAATCTAACATAAAAACATCAACAGAGCTATATTTCAAGTCAAATGGCTCTTTCCATAGGCAGTGCACCCAGTCCCAGACAGAAGAGATTACACAGTCTGCTGAAAAAGCTTCATCCGAACTACATTAGGAATGTATATGTGTGATAAAATAGGAAGTCACCTGATCTACCAAACAAAGTAAGCTGAATACAAAGTTGTATACCTGTGCATACATGTTGAACTACATATAGCAGTTCTTAGCACTTGAGGAATTGTTTGAAAGCGAAACTAGAAGCTACAGGACTGATAAGCATTTCTCGAGCAGTGGTTGCTGGACCAAGACGTGCAACCCATGAAGAAAGCACTAAAAACGTCCTTTCAATATTGCTTTTAGCATTATCGTTATCTTTCAAATACTTCTCACAATGATCAGTGAACAAAAGCAAATCAGAGTAAGTGGTGTGGTGCAACTGAGACTGAGGAATTTCTTCCACTGCAAAATTCTAATACTTAGCATATAAGAGCAGTCAAGTTAATAAAGTGATAAAGGAACCGCAATGACATCGATGTTTGATGTCTTCATGGGCTTCAGAGGTCTCATGAGGGAGCAGACCATGGCAGGAAGTTGCATGGCTCCAGCCCGTCTCGTTTCCCTATCACATCACTGCAGTCGTGATTCATCATCATTTTCAGGGCCAAGCATTTCTCACCAGAATGCTGTCATCTCATCACTGAGCATGCAGTACCATTGCTCCAATGGCTTTATAAGGATACTTCAGCAGCAACAGCTGGTAGTAAAATGATGAGGGCATCAAAAACGCAACAGGTTAAACTCAGTCTGACCAGACTGACCATCTGGAGGAGACCTGATTTTTCACTAGCTCAAACGAACATAGCACAACATTAACTGCTTATCCCAAAATAAGACTGACTAACGTTCCTGGCTTAATATGCCGTTAGTATGAATTACACCAGAAACATAATTCCCACCATACCATGCACTGTGAAAATTTAGCAAGATCTGAGTTAGCAGGTAACTTAACCACAACTTAAAAAGCCCAGAAGGAATGGGCATGCCTCGACCCGACTTGGAGAACCAATAGTGACAGCAAGTTAACCTCACAGGACTGACTACTGACTCAGAAAGACAGATCTTTGGTAAATTCCAAGTAAATAATCACATACTCAAAGACAGACATTCTCATGTCCTGTTGTGTAACGATCCTTGAAAAAACACTGGGGGTTTGTACAACAAGATCCAGAAATGATACAAGCTACACTAATTTCAGATGCATACTTTCTTCTATAAAGTATCAAGAGTTCATATATCTTGTGAGCCTATACTGCTCACAGGAAAAACAATTAAGTGATGCTATCAGTTAGGTCAGTAATTCTAAGAGAAATAAAAACCATTGAGTACAATGAGACAAAGTCCATGAGAGTACATACGATATTATATCACTATGAGATTCACCTGTATATAATATGCAATGCTGAAAAAGTGCAATATCAAATTAGAAGCAATCACGTGGATTAAATTGTGCTGTATAGTATCTTCAGTGCAGTAATTGTCAAGACAACATCCTGGCAGATATGATATTAAATTTTTGGTAGCTAAAATCAATGAATCAAATGCACTGTGAAAATTTCTGTCAACTTCATATTTAAGTGTATTAGATGATTACTTCAATCAAATGCACCTGGATACAAGTTTGGAATGCTCTTCTTTCAACAGGTATTCACATCACTAAAAAAACTACTTTAAAACCTCTAGTGTTTCAAAACAAGTCTCATAATGAAATTGTAAGAAGGCAGCAATAAATCTTGAAAGTCAGAGAATCATCTAAATTTTGGTGGTATACAAGCACTCCGAAAATTCAACCATTTCTGCAAAAGCAGAGTTTTGTACAGTCTTCCTCTTTTTCAATACTCATAATTCCTATCTCAGTAACAATTCGATTTTTAATATTAGCAAATAAGAAGTAGAGGCTTCTGATAAGAATTCAGTTTGAATTAGATAACCAGTGCAACGGTGTTAAATCAAACTGGCAGCTAAAACTGAAAGCAAGGAAAACCAAATTCTTTGTACAAAGAATTTCAGTTAATTTCAGTGGTTTCTATTAAATGTTATATTATATATAATAAAATGTTATTTTATATTATATTATTTTATATTTATATTATATATAATAAAATGTTATTTAATAATGAAAAAAATGTATAAAGAAAAATAGAAAACCAAAAAAAGTATTTCCTAATTTTGGTGATTACAGCCTCACAATATTTTTCCCCACCCCCCTAGCAAAAATCACTCTTAATGGTGAAACAGGAGAACTTACACTGATACGTTTGTCTGGCAGTTAGTATCCTGCACAAATATAATGAATAAGTAGGCTAAACTTACCATCACAGCAGGGTTTTTCACAGTGATACATGGAGTAGTAGCTCGGAGGGCTCCACTAACACCATGGTAGTACTTAAAACAGATCTTTATTTCAGCTGGAAAAGAAAACAAAAATAACATCAAATCCTTTGTGACTGACACTGGGCAAAAGAAAATGAAAGGAACACACAGGCGGAGTCATAGCTCACTTCTGTTCACAGCCTGAGTCACATCTGCTGTAGAAGCACACAATAACTGTAAATGAACTACGTCTTCTTTTAACCTGCAGAGAATCAGGATACAGATTCAGGATATAATTCCATGGACTGTAATACAACTCTATTTGCTCTAAGGTAACTGCTTTTCCTCTGTGTTGATTCTTAGGATATAGAGGAGAAAATAAATGATTAGATCATCTCCTGTGATCATTATTGCGCTCTTTGTTGCTCTTCCTTCATTTTTCAAAATGAATGTTGCCTTATGGACTCCACAACTACTCACAGTACTTGGCATGAGGCTCACCAAAGTTGAACAAGGGGAATTATTCTCATGGTCTTGCCAGATGCTCCTCTGCTTATATGTCCAAAAAATACCTTAGAGCTTTTAGTCACAGGTTACTCGACAAGTTGATGCTGAGATAGCCCTACAAATATTCTGACATTCCGGCAGGAATTGAATTTCAACTATATTTTGAAGAGCTATTAACATACTGTTCAGTTTGCTCTTGAAAGCACATCCTATCTGAGCTGAATCCATCATTCAATGATCTGTTTACAGAAATACTTTAGCAGGAAATTAGAACACCTGGTCAATTCCTCTTTGTGTATTCTGCAGGTTACAGTTCTGGCTATTTCAATATACTCAGTTATGGAAAAGGCTTACCAAGACAGTGCTACTAGCACAACTCTTGTCAGACTTTCAAAGAAGTCTCAAGATATACATATCTGAAGGAAGCTAGAAGCACTTCATATTGAAACAGAAAAGGTGAGAGTTTCACCATGTTTCTGGTCCCACTGAATAAAGTTCTGCTAAATTGCTTTTGCAGCAAACAAAAAAGTATTACATTTCACTGAAGCCTGACCTCTCCACTGTTGTTCGTCTGCATTCTTTCAACGCAGCAGAACAGCTGCCCTTGATCCTATAAGACCTTCCCTGTCTGGAAAAATCTCCCCATTTTCCTTCTCTGCTGGGACAACTCTTCTGTAGGTTAATGAACGTTTACCTCTGGGTACAGAAATGAGTACACACAAATGAGGGTACACAGCCAGACAGAAAATGGCCACAGGCAGCAAGTACAAATAATAGCAACCAGCTTGGACAGACCAGGGGGTGTGCATGAAAGCCTTGGCACTTGAATTTCTCTGACTTAGTTTAACAGTATGACAGTAGCCTTAAAATACAAAACTGTGTGTACTGAAAAAAAGTTTTGAGACATACAGCACGATTCCTTGAGGGATGAGGTTCTTTGTCACAGCAAGATAAAAGGTCCATTTATCCCTACTCAAAAGGATTAAAATACATTCTGCAAATCTTTTCAACCAAAAAGGATTTTTAATTTCTAATTTGCTGCGATTATAGTTTGGCATTCATTTACACTCTTCCTCCTAGTACAGTGGACGCACCTCCAAGCTGGCCTTCAATGGCAAGCACGTGTCTCCCAGCCCAGTGGGGACTGAGGTGTTGGAGGGCTGCTGATCCCTCCCTCCTCACAGCTGGGTTCACCCACACTGTCAAAACACCATCGTCTAGCCTGCTCTACTTACTACAAACATCACAGTAAAATTCAAAACACGAGCAGGACAGCAGCACAAGCGCTGCTAACTTGCACAGGTGCTTTCCAACTCCAAAGCTCAGCTTTATTGAGACCCAAACTTTATCTGCAGAGGGTTTCTGGAGATGCAGTTTCCTCAGTCTGCTGCCAATGACTATGCAACTACCTCCTCTCTGTTCATCACTCTGGAAAATAAGCTAGCAGCAGAAAGGTTATCAGCTGCTGCTTCTATCTGCACATAGCCATAATATGGACAGATATCTGTTACACGTTCTCACTACACTGGCACGTACATACCTCTAAAGGCTGAAATGTAGCCCTGCAAGCTCTGGATCCTCAGATTTCTTACTCTCAGAGTCACACTCTGTATAATCATACAGTACTCTCCAATATGTATATGCGGCTGGTAGTAGAAGAAAACAATTCAATATACGGAATGAACAATTTCTTCCATACCAATGAAATTAAAAAAAAAAAAAAAAAAAAAAAGCCTGTAGGCCTAGTTGCTTGTAACGATTAGAAAAAGCAGAGCACTTAAACGTACATCTGGAGACTTCTCTCACTCCCCAGGAGAGGAAGCATTGCTATGGTTTGGGCTTTATACAGCTCTACACATAGGAACTAGAGAAGTGCTGTCAGCACTGTGTCGATAGGATTAACATAGGAGAAGCTGTGTTTGAAATTCAGCATGAAATTGAAAAATCAGCCACCTGGAACATGCATACAGACATTGCTAAAGTGAATAAAAGTTTACAAAATCTTTTCTTGCACACAGAAAGAACACAATTCCCTCACAGGACCAGAGACAGCTAAGTAGATTTTTCTTCATAACTAATAATTTTTAAAACTACTATTAATACATAACACAGAAAGAAATCTCAGAGGGATTGTGCCAATTCGGAACAGCTGAGGATCTTGCTCTTTGACATTTTCTCTATTGTGTTAGAAGAAAAACTGTGACTGGAATATTTGTTCTTCATGTCAAATGGATTCCTGTGCTCCAGATAGATTAAAAATAGATGTCTGTGCCTGCCCCTGACAGAATATACATCAACCTATTGTGTACAAATAAGGCCCTATGAATATAAAGAGCTCTTCCAAAACAGTAAATTTCTATAAGCGTGACTTCAATATCGAGAAAGCTGAGTTCAATACATACTAATATTGAGGCTTCCTCTTAACTGTTCCATATAAATATATGTGTATACGTATATGTGTTCCATATAAATATATCTGTATAAAAGGCACAATAGCTTACATCACCTACAAAGTTTTTCTGTTTTCTTTCATTCTGCCAATTGGTTTGAAAATGTTTCCTTTAAGTTGAAAATTTGCTCTTCTATTTCTTTTCTTTCCCCGACATGCTTATCAGCTTGCCTTAATTGAGTTCTGTACTGAAAAAGGTAGCAGAAGTAAATCCAAAGAGAAGATGCCGGTACCTGACCATATACTGTGAGCTGTGTGCTTGATTCAAGGAATCTGCAGCCTCACAGAACAAATAGTACTTTCATCCATGGGAAAAAGTGACTGTACCTAGCAGTGTGTTCTTGCTGCCACACACGTCCCATTGTCTCTGACGTTTCTCCAGACATCACACAGACCGCAAGGAATTCCTACAGCCACCAGACATTTCCTCTTCATTTAAAAATAGGACAGAGTGAAATTGGGGTATCTGTGAGTGTTTGAAAGAATCGCAAGTAGTCAAGTAAGTAGTGGTACGTGTTAATTAATCTGAACACTCCATAAGACCGTAATCCTCTTCTTTTAAAGCCAATAGTTGTTATCATTCAGTAACCTTAGTTTCATAGCTCAGAACCATTATATAAAAATTCCGGAATAAACAGAGGTTTCTGGGACTCAAACAGTGATATTTGAATTTCAAAAGAACTCCTGCATGAAATTATAATTCTGTGCTTCCCTCTACGGACCATGCACTCTTGTCTCTTCAATAATACAGACATCAGTTTATAACAAGTAATAGTTTGCCTTTAAAACATCAATAATTCTCCAAAGTCCCTCGCTTTATCTATGTGTTTTTGGCCTTTATCTTTGACTAACAAAAAATGCTTTAGGATAAAAAGATTCACGGAATACAGGAATTTGGAGTACATAAACGCAAGTGTAATTCTAGAAGAACATATTATTTCCAGGAGACCAATCTTTCAGGAAAATAAAAATACTCACTTAGAGAACAGTTTGTTCAGGATCAAGAGGTGGTCTTGACTATAGATACTACCACATCAGTTATCCATGAATGTGAAGCATGCTGTAATTAAGCAAGCCAAGCAGATAAAACCTCTTTGGTACAGAGGATGGTAGCACAAATATAATTACAGGGAGGTGGGATAATATCACACTCCCACAAGCTCACCATGGCAAACGTCATGTGCTTACAATGGTAGAAGCAACCGCCAGATGGCTGGAAACATACCGTGTGCCCCATGCCATCAACCAAATTAATACCCTGGGTCCTTAGGTAGGGTATCCCCTACCCAACTGAAACTTCTGTACCAGAGCTGAGGTCATCACACACTCCACTGAGAGGGGATGGCAGACACACCTCTGAAAGCTAAGGGAAATCCTCACAGGGTTGCAGCAGTCTGATGCTCCCCGCCAACTGCACAGAAGCTGCCCAGCTCCCAGACGAGGCAGCTCAATGCAGCCCAGCTCCCAGACAAGGCAGCTCAATGCAAGAATCACACGCCTGAACCCATGGCTCTCTGTAGATCCAAATACATATCCTCAAACACTCAATAAGAATTGGGAGAATTTCCCCAGAAAGTATGGAAACATGTTTTCCAAAACGTTTAAGAAAATTCTGGCTCTGGAACAAATTGAGCCAATCATAGTAAGCCTTTACAAATGCATAAAGGGAGAGCTAAGTCAGGGAAAAAGCACTGAGTTAAACCCTATTTTTTCCCAGCTGAACATATCCACCCAATGGCCAACTGTAGGAATTTAAAAGTGTTAGAAGTGTAGAAATTTAGAAGTGTTTCGCACATCCTGTCAGTTGAATTTGTTTTCCTTAGCGTGACTGCAGTGAACACAACCTTCTTGATCAAATACTACATATTCTTTCCTCTGCATCATTTTAAGAAAGAACCTTTTTGACTACTCCTGGCAGCAAACAGGAGAGCAGCAAAACACGTGCAGAAATAGACTTCCTGGTACACCAGATTATTTTACAGAAGGAATGAAAAAAAGCCTCAAAACTGACCAAAACAGAACTACAGAGAGCTTTTTAGCTAAACTAGTATGAGTATCAGTATCAGATTTCTGTCCTCTGGTCTCTATCCACTTAAACTGCTTCAAAGGCAGCTGCAAAGCAAGATCTGTTGAAGCAACAGCCTATGGACCTGGCCTGCACTCACTTTCCTGCAACTCTGAGACACTTATTTACAGCCATGAGCACTGAATATTACATTCCACTTTGGCCAAGTGTTTAACTATAATCTAACCTTCATAATAAAACACTTCGGGTATTATGCGCTTAAGCAAGCTAACAAGGCTTGTCATAAATTGCAAAAAACCACAAGAGATGATCCTATTTCAATTGTTACAGTCAAAAATAACTGCTAGGAAACAACAGATATAAATTGCAGAAGTATAATAAAAAGTATTTCTAACTTGGTGAAAAGGCTTATAAATAGGGCAGCAACAATAACCATGAGAAACAGCCCAGTCAGACTACTGAGAGGGTGCTGGTTACACAGTGCCACCAGATCCAGGCTTCCACATCAGAAAAATATGACCTTTACAATTTAAATTGAATGCTCAAAACATGTATGCTGGGTAAAAGTAATGATTTTATTTTACTAGAATACTCATTAACACTGACCACTGACCAACATTTTGGTCAGAATATGGAACTGTGCTCCTATCTCTGCCAGACAATAACTCTTCACTAAAGCAACTTTAAAAACTGAAAGTACATCAAGTTCAATTACAAAGCCCATTTGGTTTGTTTCAGTCTCCCTTAGTATTTTCAAATAAAAAAAGAGGGCTGGGAGTTCACTCTGCTAACTGCAAATTACATCAAGCTTCAGTCTCCATTCCCCATTTTTATAAAACTTATAGTTTCACTGAAATAAGGACTAAATACAGAGAACTCTATATAAAGCTTCAGTTGTAACCTGATGCCAGTGTAATGCAAACACACGTATAACCACCACACTTTCTGAATATATCTCAGAGTCATGCCACAAAACTGAGATTTTAAGGACAAAATAGAAACAGTCTGTGCAGTTACCGCATCTGAGCATTGCAGTGTGGCACCAGAAGGGATTTAACCTCAAACATCCCAAGAGTGATCTGGAACATGATTGATGTGATGAGACCGGCAGTGTGTGGATAAATCCCAACAGCTGCCACTATGAGTTATTGTTCAAGATGTGAAGAAAATATATGCAAATCAATATGCTTATTTATATTCACAGTAATGACTATGACATCAAATGCTATAAATAACAACAAACACATTACACTGCAAGTAAAGTAGGTGAAGGTGTTTCTTGTGGATACTGTAATTAATACACATGAGACCTCAGCTGTAACTGACAAATATAAGTCAGTATTACTCCACGGCTCAATCCAGGAAACCCAGACTTAAAGGAGGCTCTTAGCCCATGCCCATACTATAAAGTGAGCAGGATTATGGTATGAATTAAAACACCAGCAGAAAACCAACCATAGCGCACAACAATCATCGAGCACCTTTGACACTTCTGCCCCAGCTGCTGGGGCTGTATGGGCACAAGTCATACTGTGCTCCTTGCTCCCAGCAACCAAAAATACGCCCTGGCCTATTTTACCTACTAGGACATCTGCAGATTTTAACTCCCAGGAACTTTGCACCTGCGGAGACTCATAAGCACTGAACTTAATTGTTGCCCAGCAGTGACTGTACTATACTGAATGCCCCTCCTGCAGCACTTTCAATACAACCAGTCCTTGTTGCCCATATTGCAGACTTAGAAGCTGCAGTTTCTAAATGAGCAGCAGCTTGCAGCAGCTTGTATCAGCTATTCTGCAGAAAACTCAAGCCTCCTTTCAAATGTTTTTTCTATCACCAAGGTTTCCCCACAAGTCACTTCACTCTTTCTGCTAGCTCTGTTCTCTGTAAGGAATGCCATCACCCCTGTGCCAACACACCAAAAGAGAGCACCCAGAGAAACTCCATCATGTTATCAGCACTCGAGGAGCAATTGCAGCCTCTCCTGCACTAGACAATAACAGTCTTGAGTCTAATGTCATGATAAATATCAGATGACCATACCAAATGCATATGAAGACAAGCCATGTTGCACATTCCCACTATTGCTACCAATTCATCGTAACACACTTTGAACTTGCCCTTTCATTTCACCAGAGAAGGAAGAAAACTGTTTGCAGAGCTGTGGTCACTTCTAGCGATCCTCCTGTAGTTGATACAGCAAACAGCTTGAGGCAACAATCTGGTGAGTCATTGTTTTCCCTCCACCACATTTAAGCAAACCTCAAAGCAAAAAGTTTTTAAGTCACATCTGTTATGTAAGGAAACAGCATCTCAGGCACACTGATACTCAGATTCACCTTGTTGAGTCTCTAAAGCAAGAGATCCTTTTCATGCTCACAGTGCACTTTTGCTCCATTCCTAAGCAAAAGAAAGAGAGCCTGCTCTGCAGTCCAGAGCCAGTCACTTTCTCTAGAGGTGACAGCTTAAGGACACCAGCTGCTTTTGACGTTGAGCTGGACTTGGAACTTATTTTCCTTCCTTTTTGCATACTCTTTTCCTTCCCCACTCCTCAATCATTCCCCTCAGAGACTGCTTGCATTTCGGGAATATATTAGCTTCATCTAATTATTTCAATGTTGATTCCTTTGATTCTCTCCTCTGCATAGAGTCTGTGGAATTTTTTGTGTCACTTTTTGTCTAAAGCGTGTAAGAGCTTTCTTTGATCATCCTTGTTTGGCTAATTTAGGGTGCTTCGGGGGGAATTAATGCCTGTTTTTAGTATGAAGATGATGAGATCCTCCCCGCCCTCCTTTCTGTGGGCTTCTGATTTGAATAGAGGAGATAGCAAGCTGTGTGTTTACAAGTCATCTGCTTGGGAAGTAGGAGATACCAAATCCATGGGGAGATTTATAAGGAATAAACCAAATGACTGAAAAACTCAGTTAGAGGACCGCAGATACATAACAACATAAAATTCAGGACAAAAGCTTGAACAAGGCTTAACTGTAAACATAAGCAAAAATTCCACAGACTTCAGTGAAACTGTTAAGAAGTTTAAAATGATCCCCATAGAAAAAGAGCTTCCTAAATTAAGGTGAAAGATGCTTTTCCTATAAGGTACAAGTCTGAGCATTCCAGAGAGTCTAAGGCCCAATCCAGCTGACTCACACGGATTAACAGTAAAGCAATTAAAATGGAAATACTCCTGCTACGTACGGTTTAGTTGGATATGGCCTGTTAGCGAGGCTGCCATCCTCTGCACTTTGCCCTGCAGAGATCTCACATTATGGGTAAGACAGACAATTAGGCCTACAGGCTTTTTTCTTTTTTTTTTTTTTCTTATTCTTTTTTTTTTTTTTTTAATTTCATTGGTATGGGAGAAATTGTTCATTCTGCATATTGAATTGTTTTCTTCTATTACCAGCTGCATATACATATTGGAGAGTACTGTATGATTATATGGAGCGTGACTGTGAGACAAAGAAATCTGAGGATTCAGAGCTTGCAGGGCTACATTTCAGCCTTTAGAGGTATGTACATGCCAGTGTAGTGAGAATGTCATCTGTCCATATTATGGCTATCTGCACATCTTCTTGATCTTTACCTTCAGTTCAACCATTTTCTTCTGCAGCAAAATCCTATTTTGATTTTATCCTATTACATTTGATTAAAGCTCTCTCTTTCTTGTTAAAATACGTGTTGTGTGATGCATAGATTTAAGTCGGAAAGATTCACTGACGGCTTCTAGAAATAAATACTCTTAATAATTATTTATAGTAGAGGGGGCGAGGCCCAACATCTTTAGAAACACATGTATTGCTGTGTATCAGTCAATGAGAACAGAAAATTCTGCCAAGATTTACAGTTAGAAGCACTACAGTGTAAGATATCAGAGTGGGTGTATATATATATATTCTAATTTATGAAGGAAGACATTGCTGTGAGGCTAAACAGGTGGTAGAACAACTCACAGCTCTTTTGGGACTGATTGCCACTTTGATGCCACACTTATCAGGGTTTTCAAAAAACGCATATACAACATCCTAGAATTAAAGAATCCGATTTCCTAAGTGGATCACATAGCAAAATAACAATATTTCATTAAAAAGCTAAAAAAATAAAATTTAATAAAATTTAAAAAGCATATAACAGAGCAGCTTAGCTTATTGCAAGTCCTTGTAATCTATTGAAGTGGCTTAGCACTCTGATTTGAACCTTCACTACCAAGAATTACTGCAGAACTCTGCTGGAGATTTGTTTATTTCAGTCACACTAAGATTCAATATTTCAAAACAGCCCAATGAATTTCCCAGCATAATGAAACTTCAGCTGAGACATCCTAATGCAACAGGACAGAAGGCTGGCAATTCCCAGCAATAAATCTAATGTTAATGCTAACAAACATGAGCAAAGACTGTCACCTTATTATCCTTTTCTTCATGTCCATTTACAATTAATGTCTTGTCCAGATGAAACTTTAAAATTCCTGGGAGGGGACTCCATCTTTCACTGCTTATATACTACACAATATTGAACAAGGCAACTTTTTGTTCTCTTGAAGTACACTGTCCAAGAACATCCCTAAAATACAAATGCACTTCAAAACTCAACTATTTTTTTTTTAGTCAATATTTTCATGACTTTTTTTGTGTAATACACTTTTTGTGATGTGTAGCATCAAAAGTTCAAAATATTGAAAAATATGCTACCAAGAGAAATACAATCAATCCCTTAGGTTGGTTAGAGTTTGACAAAATGGCTATCAAGTGCAATCCTGCAGGTTTGCCTTGACATAATTGGCATGTTTGCCCACTGGATAAGTAGGTACTCACATTCCATAAAATAGGGACCAGGTTCAATTCGCCATACAATTTGTCCTTTTTGAGTGCCAGTCACTCCCCGATTCTTGGAATCCCAGAAATTGGCTGGAGAGTTCTCATCTGTAAGAGGAAAAAATATACACATTGCCATGGAGCATTTATAAAAGCAGGGTGTTTTTTTATTTTCTTGTTTAGTTTGAGAGGCCCAAAAACAAAAACATATGAGGGAAAAAAGAAAGAAAAAAAAAGGTTAAGCTAACAAAGAAAAGATGCATGGCTTCTCTTACAGTAGATAGATCACTTTATGCAGACTTAACAGACATACAGAGTCAAAGTAAATATACGGTTTCCTTTAAGAGGCAAACTGTCAAGACAAAGCATTAAATTCCAAAACTTCTCCTCAAATAGACAGGCTGATGGGAATGTATAGTTGATTGCAACTTCATCAATGGAGTTGCA
This sequence comes from Centrocercus urophasianus, assembly GCF_019232065.1. Classification (NCBI taxonomy): domain Eukaryota; kingdom Metazoa; phylum Chordata; class Aves; order Galliformes; family Phasianidae; genus Centrocercus; species Centrocercus urophasianus. The sequence goes on from NW_024884756.1 coordinate 9,469,024, forward strand.
ACACCATTTTATATGATGGTCTCGTTCTGTGCTGTGAAAATCTGGCACTTGCTCCTTAGCAGTGATGTACAGGTATCGGAACTTGCTTCACTTTTTGAAGTATTCCTACATTTTGAGATCTGGAGAGAATATTTTTATACATACACCAAAAAATATGGCATATTCAATTTCCCAGCCAGCATTATTACGTACTAGTGAACTAAGTCCTAAAGGCAGAATGCGTCACTTAATAAGCCAAAACCACAAATGAGTGAAAAAAGTGAAAGAAATAAATTCCAAAGAGGAAAACTGAGATGCAAACAGTAAGTCTCTGTAGATCAGTTCAGCAGTATCGGTATTTTCTTCTCCTTAAGAAATGTTTTTGTCATAACAGAAACAAAAACAGGTCACGGGGTTTGTTTTTACTTACCAGCCTGTGTTCAGAAACTCAGAATGCTGTTTGAATGAAACACAAACAGAGGGAGAAGCTGTTGGCAGGGCACAAAGGTTAGGATGACCCAGAGGAAGCTGACATAAATACAACTTCTTTCATACAGGAAGTTCTTTGGAAGTAGGCATCATAACATGTTAAAAGTGCGCTTATGAAGTCACTTCTTAATCATATAAATATACCTCCTGCCTCAAGTACATGATCCTCCTTTCTTCAGTGGCACTTAATAACCCTGACTCTTAAAAAATAAGTAAATAAGTTTGTTTTATAACACAAATTTGAATGCATTCTACAATCTTACAAAGATTTCACCAAAAACTTAAGGCTACTGTAGCTCTGTTCAGGAAGCTCTTATCCAATCAAGCCCAGTTTCTTAGAAAAGAAGTCCCACATAAATAAAAATAAAGAACTGTCACCTACATTTTAGAAAACCATACACTATTTATGAAAGAATAATCAAGAACACAGCCTTGTTACTCTTGACTTAAAAATACAGTCTGGGGCAGAAGCCCTCCCTAACCCCCACCTGATCCACCTCAACTGCTCCTCACACACCCCATCCTCAGACCCTTCTCTTTTGTAGCCCTCCTTTGGATGCTCTCTAATAGCTACACGTCCTTCTTATGTTGCAGCACCCAAACTGTGCTGGGCGGTGAGGAGGTGAGGCAGCCCAGCACAGAGTGCAGCTGGACAATCTCTATCCTCGGCTGACTCCAATACCATCAGGTTTAACTTTCCATGAGGAAAATGCATGCATCATAAAGGCAAGCACACAGGCAATAAAAATTTATAGCATGCATGATTATCTTCATTACTGGAAAAAAAAAAAAAAAAAAAAAAAAAAGAGCAAAGAAAGCTGCATCTTATCCACATATTTATTTTCCTCAAAGATAGAGAAATTCTAGAAGTACAGCCTGTAAAGCATCTCAGGAGCCTCAAAGATCTCTGTATGTAAGCAAGCAATATGATGTTGAGCTGGTTGGGTTTTGTTTGCTTGTTTCTGGGTTGATTTTCTTGTTAGTTTCTTCTTTTGAATGTGCCTTTCTAACCCGAGGTCCCATTATTTTCTTCCACGGACATATCTCATGCTTCCCCTGAGTGCCAGTTTAATGTCTAGCATATTTCCATTAGTATCTCTTTTGGTTCACAAACTACACTTCACTACCAAAAGCAAACAGATTCTTAGAAAATTCCAAGGATACTTCCAATACAAGTAGTATTAAATTATTCAGTGTCCTCAGTACGTCTAAGTAAATAAAAGAGTATTTGAATATTTTTTTTAACAAATCCAGAAAGTTTGAAGGCATGAAATAAGCACTTAATAGCAAGACTTCCAACGCTTCAGCTACAAGCATTTGTTCCTGGTCTTTTAAAATCGGTAACTAAAGTCAACAGAAATCTTTACAGGGACACCAGTGAAGTTCAGAAAAGGTCCTGCATGAAGAATATGCAAGCCAAGCATAAATGCTGAGCTGATTATTACCAGGCAGCACATTTACTAACAACTTAATTAATACAATTCAACACTTCTGAATTTTCAGTTCTTCTATCCAGAAATAGTCTCCTTTGCAGTAATGAAGAGTAAATCATTGATGCTCTGCCCACAGGTACACTGCCATTGCAACAGAAGGTGGTGGAGATGGATGGATGAAAAATGCTAACAGGTCTCTGCCTGACAGCAATCTACTCAGATTACAAAATTTATTTTGGACAACTTTGATTTTCTCCTGAAACAGCTGATTCTTTCCACTCGCATGAAGTTATTCACATAGAGAGAAAAATGTTGTTATTTTGTTATGTATATGGAAAAATAACTTCAGAGCTCAGTACGTGGATTTTAAAGAAAGGAACGAAACAGCAAAACGAAATCAAATAGCATGATAACACTGAAGCAGACAATAGTGCAGAAATTTGCCTATCAACAACTGCAATAAAAAGATTCAGCTGTGATAAGCCTCAGCAACACTCCGATGTGTGTGTGGAGGGGAGTTGGAGGGAAGACAGAAGTGTTTGAGAGCACAAAAAGCAGAATGCCAAAATTACCACTACTTCATCACTCCTCTTCTCAAAAACCTACATATATTCCCCAGGGATCCTCAACTCCAAGACATTCTGGTCCCCTTTTAGCTGGTAATTGTTGCTGTTTGTGAAACTGGCTGCTGTTCTAGAATCTGGGCCAGAGAGTAGATATAAATATCTCTTCCCAGAACATGAAATACCCAAAAAAAAATATACTGTCCTTCTGCACTGGTATCTTGTCACGTTGATCTACGGTTCTGAAAGAAACAGAACAAAGGAAGACCCACAGCATCATTTTATCTTCTATAAACACAAAATATTACAGAAAGTATCTGATTTCTCACCATATTGCAAGCCTTGTAAAAATGAATAAACGGGAAAATTTATGATGCTCTGCAATGAAAAGTGGGTCATAATAATAAATATCTCTGTATGGACTTTACACTGCCTAGTGCTCTTTGAAATCACTGTGCAGCAAAAACGTTCAAAGTAATAATGTTTTCTCTTTTAGGACTCGCCATCTTTACAAAGCCACTTAAGGTATAGAAGGTACCAACAGTACGTGTAACATTCCCAATTCAGTAAGGCTATATTAAGTGCAAAGCTATATACAAGTACTGAACATCTCAATGAAAGAAGAAGGGATCATTTTAACATAATGAGTTTGCACAACAGAATGCCACTCAATGCGAGAGTAAGAGCCACAAGAAGATCCTGTACATTCATGACAGGACATGTGGCCCCACCCATGTATAGCAGACAGTTAGGACCATTTCTTAATGCTTTCTAACACAGCCCCAGATGTCAGGAGACAGCTTCATTGCAAGGATGCACCTCTGGCTCCTGTTTGACTTGCTCAGAAGGACCTCCAAGTCTTTTTCTGAAAGCTGCTTTGCAGGCAGTCAGCTTCACATTGACTTGTGTCAGGGGTTGAAAGACTTGGTCATGACCCTCTTGCTCACTCATTTCTCCATCCTCTTAAGGTCCACCTGAATGGCAGCACAACTAGCTGCTTTATCAGTTTATCAGGAACTGGCAGTTCTTGCCAGTTTTGTCCCATCTGCAAGCTTGCTGAGGATTTGCTCTGTCCTATCTTCCAAGATGTCTAATAGCAGCTGATTCAGTTGTCAGCCCACCTCATTACCCACCTATTTAGCCTGCATTCCATCAGTCTGTCTATGCAAATGTATGTTATGTGAGACAGCACAGAAAGCCCTGCTAAAGTATCTGAAGTACCTTATGCAAAAATATAAGAAGACAGGAGACTTCTGTGCAGTTTACATTTTGTTCTTTGTGTCTCACAATTTCTGATATTTTTGGATATTGTTGTGTAAGGAAGAAGTTTTTTCACTATTTCTAAAAAAAGATTTCTATCTGAAACACATCACCACAGAGTGACACTTTGTATAGTTCAAACTAACAAATAAACAAAACAGATACCAGTCTTGGAAAACAAAACAAGTTAAAAAGTAAGAATTGCTACTCATGGTTACTGAAGCTAGCCTGAGAGCCCAGTGCACAGACTGCTCAGGTGCAACCAATGCTCACTTCTCGTCCCAGCTCATACGGTCACTAGCGGAGTAGACAAAAGGCTTGTCTCCATAAAAACAGAGGATTTTTATTCTTCACAAAAAAAAAAAAAAAAAAACACCACGAAAATTCTGGAATTAACAAACTTCTACTGCGGAAGTATCTTGCATTTATCATACAGGAAGAAAAAAAATTGTTCCCTACAGTGATTGTTTGGTGTCTGCAACATACTTTAACAATGCATCCGTACAGGTGAGGGGATAATCCACTGGAGAGGAGCTCTGCAGAGAAGGACCTGGGGGTCCTCATAGACAACAGGTTGGCCATAAGCTAGCAGTTTGCCAACAAGACTAATGGTGTCCTGGGGTGCATTAAAAAAGCGTGGCCAGCATGTCAAGGGAGGCAATTCTCCCCCTCTATTCTGCCCTGCTGAGGCCATATTTAGACTAACAGATCCAGTTCTGGGCTCCCAGTTCAAAAAAGACTGGGATCTCCTAGAAGGAGTCCAGCAGAGGGTAACAAAGATAATTAAAGGCCTGCAGCATCTCATGCATGAGGAAAGGCTGAGTAAACTGAGTCTGTTCAGCCTGGGGAAAAGAAGACTGAGAAAAGATCTGATAAACATCTATAACTATCTAAACAGATGTGGAAGGCAGATGGATGAAGCCAGGCTCTTCTTGGCAGTGCGTAGAGAAAGGACAAGGAGTAATGGCCTAGAACTTGAATATAGGAAGTTCCATACTAACATGTGGAATAATTTCTTCATGGTAAGGGTGACGGATCACTGGAATAGGCTGCCCAGTGAGGTTGCAGAGCCTCCTCCTACAGAGTTACTCACGATGCAGCTGGACACCTACCCGTGTAATCTATTGTACGGCACCTGCTTTAGCAGCGAGTTGGACTCAATCTCAAGGCCCCTTCCAACCCCTGCGATTCTGTAATCCTGTGATACTTATAGATGCTTTAATGCAGAGCTCAGAGGGAAGGAAATGCAGAATATAACTGAGAGGATTTAATTTAACACAATTTTGCATTTTTTGTATTTCAGTATTGTACATGAGTCTTCTAATTCATTGCTCTTGAAATCCATGCAGCTCAGCTCAGAAGAGATCAATCATTTTGGTAACACTATTGTATCCCAACATAATTCTGTGGAAATCTTATTCGAGATTTACCTTCTAAGCTCTGTTTTTTTATGCCTTTCTGGAAGATATTTTATGTAAAACCTTTTCAAACACTTGTATTATATATTCTTAATTTTAAAAATGAAGTTCTGATCATCAAAATTTGACCCCTTAGCATTTCAGGTTAATTTTAATACATTCTTGAACACTGAAAATGATGAGTTGGCAAGGGTGTGTGTGTACATTCAGCCTACTGATACTTATAAAGCATAATTCTAAACATTATTTCTCTTGTCAGATATTCTCTTACTGTGTCCAGTATGGGAGCTGCAGGCTTATGGATAGAAAGACTAAGTATAGTTTTGTCTTAAGCTGAGATTCACTGATACCAGTTTCTCTCTTAAACATAATGTTTTAAATTATCAGCCATTAGCTATTTTACTATATCTATCTAATATATATCTCTATCAGCCTCTAAAAGTAACAGGATTGTAGTTAACCTGCACTGGAGAATAATTCTGAACTGAATTTCGAGCCAAGCATCGGGACATTTCTATGATGGCACTTTCTGTGTAAAACAGAAGCCTGATTTAGATGCATGTTACTGCATGACTTCCAAAATCTGAACCCTGCTGCCACTAAGTGCACTCCACTTTTTGTTGTGAGCAGATGGTTCCACGCGTGAGCAAGGAATAAAACAGACAGTCAAAAAAATGTAAAGCTAACAATGCTGTAACAGAGAGTACTGTGTATGTTAAGCAACTGATTGAGTACAAGTTTACAACACTAGATTTTGTGCAATATTTTCACTTTGGCACTCTCTAATTATTTCAGTGGACACATTTAAAGAAGAAGAAAAGTTTGTATCACCTGAGGCCTCACTCCCTTTCTGTAAAGTCAGTAAGCAAATTAGCACTTGCAAGCAGGGTATTTGTTGCAAACCATTATTAGAATAAATCACGTTTTAGCAACCCATTTAAAATACAGTTACTGTCCCATGACCAAATGTTAACTCCATGTATACAGCTTTTAGTCTGCAATATTCATTTAAGTCCCTGTGTCAGACAGCCAACAACTGACAGGCTTTCTACAGGAACCAGACGATTTTTCAGAGAAGACAGCACTAGTGTATGCAACACAATGATGAAATTAGATCAATACTTTGAAGCACCTTCTAGCCTTACCTGGCCGTTCCAAAGGGTACCTGAGGATCCTAAACTGCATTCCTCCATATGAATCCAATTAACAAACTGGAGAATTAAAAAAGATCGGTGGATCCTAAAAGCCACACTCGTTTCCAATCACAAACAATATTTTCTACAGAATTTGCCTTTTGGGGCCAGGTTGTGCAGCTCGGCTCTGGACACTTCAGCTCTGCATTAACACTGATGCACAGTCACTGCTTCTCAGGCTGCTTCTCTGCTCTCTCTTCCTCCCCCGTCATTTTAAGGAGAGGATTTCAGAAGAATGGCTGCAAACTCCCAGGCAGTTTCTAGCAGTTACACGCAACTGCCTGCATCTTCTCCTTTAATCAAGGGTTTATCTGGGTTCAAATAGCCAATGTTAGAATGCGTCAAGTATTATGTCCTTCCAGCAAAGCTATTTGTAGCCACTCCCATCCGGAGGGTACAGGAAGCAAAAACCCCATCCTCCCGGCACTTCCTTCCTTGCCTTTTCCATGGGAGGTTACCAAAGCACAGACTACAGCCCATCCAACGGGGAGAGGCGACAACAAGGCTGGCATCGTGACGAAAGCAGCAGGAGCCCACAGAAGTGCAGGTCTGCATTTACTTGGTACTTCACTTGCCCTACAATCCAGGTATTTTTGAGAAGAGCAGACTGCTTGTGACAGCAGCTGGGGTGAAGCTACCCTCAGCCCAGGATAACTGCCCACTGAGCACTCTGAGCAGGAAGACAAGCAGGTGGCCAAGCACCACCATTCCTGCTTCTCCTCTTGCAGGCTGGTAGACGCCACAGGGCTGGGACAAGGCTCCCCTGTGCCAGATACTCCAACTGCCCCAACCTTCCTTCCTGGTGGATGCCAGCAGCTCCTTCTGTTCACAGCAAGGACACAGACTGGGCCAAAGCAGCCCCAGTACCACACTAACAGACAGGGCATTTTAAGGCCATTTTAGAAGTAGGGTTCAAACACTGTAGCAGACGCCCAGATGTCTGGAGACAGAGCCCTTTTCAGCATTTTGTGCAATAAGATGTTTATGGAGCACTATGTTAAAGCTCTCAAGCAAATTTCATTTTTCCCAAGTGGAAACTGGGCAACCAAAAACACAGCAAGAAAAATAACACATGAACACTTCTGCTCAGCTTGAAGACTTTCCAACAAATGTTTCCAGCCCCAGAAATTAAGACAGACTTTGTGCTAATACAGAACTGAAAGCTGCTCTCATATTTTGTGTTCCTGTGAGCACCTCAAGGGAACAAAAGGGGAGAGAACACCAGAAGCAGACTATTGCAAAAGAAATTTACAACTGTTGCAGACTCAGCGGCTGCAAAGCTTCAAACACCCACAAAGCAACCCCCCAAAAAGGCGAGAGGAGGGAAGCCCTTGGGCAATCCAGTTGCATCTCGTTGAGTGTCCCCCATGACTGCATTTACACCAAACATATTACACTGCTGACAGTTATTGCACTGCACCAGCAAGAGCAATTCTTCACTTTTTACCAGTGACTGACAGGACAGTGAGAGACGAGCTGTATTCCCCACACATCTCCCTCCAAGCTAGAAGCTGAGCACAAGACAAAATTGTAACATGTTCTGCATCCAAATACTGTACAACCAACTGAAACTTCTTGCTATTCAAATTTAAATTGACAGAGTAGTAAGCAATGATCCTTGCTCCCATTTTCATAGTCTTTATCCTAAGACCCTAAAACAGATCATTTCCTAGTTTTTCTAGCATTATATGTATGATTTCCCTCCTTATGTTCATGAGAAACACTTCAGCTCTAAAGATCAGAGCAGCTTCATGCACCCACACGGAATGTGATATTTGAAGGCACAGAAGCAACTCAAATGCTTAATTAACCACAATGCCAGTAAAAAGAAAGACACTGAAAGAAATCTGCAAGTTTTCAGACACACCACGGAGTACAACGGCAAGAATAAAGTGCAGTTTCACTCCTCTGTATTCAAAGTAAAGACATAATTTAAATTCAAAGTGTTCAAAGACAAAAATAGATCCTTTCACCCATCTCCTTGGCAAAAATTCAAAAGCATAACAATAGGAAGGAAATGACCTCAAGTTTAATCTCTTTCCTGAAAATCATACTAATCCTCTTCCACGAAGTGAGGAACATTCCATTCTTGCCGTGCTTCAGGTGTTGGTTTCAATACACGTGCAAGGCCCACATCCCCAGTGCTCCCCCCATGCTGTGGGTTCCTGAACAGCCCCAGCCATAGCTGGAAGCCCAACCCCATGCAGCTCTTGCATGCAGTGCTCGGGTCGTCTCTAACTATAACCACACAGACATGGAGCCACAGGGAGAGGGAATGTCACACCCTGCTAAAAAGACCGTGCATTCCCTGTAACATATAACTATTCTTGTGAAGGAAACGGGGAATAGAGGCTACCTAAAGCACAAAGGAACAAGCAGTAGGGAGAAAAAAAGAAAGTATGAGTTAACACTTGAAAAAGAGGATGCATTTCAGGAAAGACAATGTTGTCAGCATCACATGGATCAGCTAAGAAAGTGCACTGTCCCCCTAACCATGCAATTAGTCACTCTGCTTGGCTTCATGCAGACCTGGGTCTTATCTCCCCAGTAAATCTATCTTCACAATGACCTTACCCCTTCTCAATACGCTTCTCTCTCTGATAAACACAGTTTATCACCACATCCCCAAATACATCCCCTGTACTCCCACAACCCAGCAGCCTGAAGAGAAGCGACATCCACTCCTCTGTGTGCAAAAATACAACATTTCTTGTTCAGTAGGTGTTTGATTGCATCTTTCTCTTTCTAGTCACAGATGTAAAAACTTAGGTCCTTTCTTTTTCCTGGTTTGCTATTTAACAGCTCCTGTGTCAAGGCAAAGTGAATTACAACACACAAAGTAAAGGTGATTACCACCTGGTTTTACTGGTAAAAACCTAACAAAGTAAACCTAACGAAAAGGAAAAACTATGTGTACAACTCTCCTGAGGGCCTGGTAGGCTGGGTTAAAAGTATTTAGCAAAGCTAGAAACACAAGCCATGTGTTAAATAGCCATAAAATTCATTAGTGTGCTATATGATGTCAAAGATGACTTCAAAAAAAATCTAAACTTTCATTTCTGTGTCATATTCAATCTGCCTGTCTAGGTTTATTGTGGAATGTTTTCCATCATTTTCCCTCTTGACTACAGCCATACAGCCATTAGATAAGCATCTTGTTTGCTGACAGCACACGAGCTGCTGAGCTTGCTAGAGCTGCACGCAGAAGAGGATTGCAGTTCTTTGGGAATAAAGGGCAAGCACACTTATCTGCAACCACATAACTCCTCACAAGTCTTTGCCAGAAAAGCTAGAAAATATAATAAAGTATTCCTAATGTGGAAGACATACCAGCAAAGCTGTGCTTTTGTCAACACTTCCCATCCTGACCTCAGATAAATTTTGTTGGTAGATAAACACTACCAACAAAAGCACAATTTTGCTAGCACAGCTGCATTTACACAGAGGGCTTTCTCTGGCGTGACTGGGTTTGTACAGTATTCAAGCCATCTCACAGCCAGAGAAAGAAATGAGAGGTCATTTATCTCATGGTCTTCACATTGGTCTTTATGGTCAAGCAGTTTGTGCTCATGTATGCAAGTACCCAACTGAGAAGGATACCAGAACTGCTGGTTGTTGGTGGGTTTTTTTTGCTTTGGTTTTTTGTTGTTGCTGTTGTTGGTTGGTTAGTTGAATTTGATTTTGATTTACTTTGCTTTTTTCCTGATAAAACATTTCCAAAATGGAAACAGTAAAACCACTTTAGGAAAGCCCAGCTAGTTGTGGCAGCTGGTCACTGTGGTCAGCAGTCCCCATCTTCCACCTCCTTCACAGCCCCTAATTGGGCTCTGTCGTAAGATCATTATTAGCAGCCACTCAGTGGCAGAGATTCTGAGACATGTCACTTCTCTTCCCCCTACTCTCCCTTCCCCATGAATTCAAATCCCAGGGCTGTCCTGTCTGAAGCACCTCAGCTGTGAGCCACAGGTGACAATGGGGACCTCAATGGGATGATCACTGCTTTAAGGAGCTACACACAGCCTGAGACCAGTGTGTGCTGGAGTGCCAAGTTGGCCACCAGATCTTGCTCTGGGGAAAGGATCTTCCCTCTGAACAGGGGAGCACTTAGCAACACCTTCACCTTACCTACAAATCCAGAAGCATCACCTCCAAGGGCAGTCCTGGCCACACAGGGAGAATCCAGCCACAACATGACCTCAGGTGTTCACACCAACAACAACCAGGTGAAGTTCTCTGACAAACAGCACACATTTCAGGTTTCTGAGAACTGCAATATTTGGGGCAGGCAAAGTTTGGGCAGCACTGAGCAGTCTGTGGTAGGGGAAATCACACTGATTCACCAATGATGTAACCACCTCTTCAGGGTTTAATTTTGATAAAATGTTCATGTGGAAAACAAATGAGTTCGTAGCTAACTTTTAACATAATGCAATCCACATGTTGTTCTTCTGGTACCAACTCACATGTAAAAAGAGGTTTTCTTTGCAGAACCATCAAGCAAATGCAACTGCCATAACAGAGAGGCCTTAAAATAGAGTCAGAATGACTGTTCTCCTTTCACTTTTTTTGTTTGCAAATCTAAAAATAAAATTCCATTTTGAATCACTGTGAAACATACATCTGCCCTGTAAAAGTCACACACATCACTGAAATGCACGTGTTTAGAAAGCACAGGAGATCTCAAAAGAGACTACAAAACAAATGGATGTTATTTTTTATAAGTACTTTGTAACTGCTCTAAGTCTTTTTTGTTGCTGTTGGTCTGTTTCTATTTCTGAAATTTTTAGATCAGATACCAGAAAACAATTGTTTGGCAATCGTTCACCAAAACTCACTGAAACCGATGCCTTAGCATCAACCTTTTTCCCAGATTACACTTTGCAACTTGCTCCATGTTGCATCTATACTGTCTGCATGAAGCAAAGTATATTAATTACCAGCACAGTTGTTGTTATGGATTCGCAGGGTCACCCACAATATCTTCTATTTTCTATCTTTCCTTTTTGTTCTTCCTTCTGTTTCCATTTTCTTTCTGCTCATACAGTAGAACCAACTACCCCTCTTTGGAAGGGACCTATCTTGAAACAAGTATCAAACCTATTACTGCGTATAAAATAAACTATTAATCTTTTTGCCCTAATTAGCAGGAGCCACCCTAGTTCTAATTAACAGAAGTCATCCCAATTCCCATGCCCTACAATTTAATAATGACGTGAGTAATTTAAAAGCTCACCTCAAATTTGCAATTTTTTTAATAAGCAATGTGCTTATTTCCTTCTTTCATCTTCATCAAACTGAAATTACAATTTATTGCTAGAAACTATATTTTATTAACGGGTTAATAAACTTCCAAACTGCAACAAAACAAGGACTAGATACTGATCACTATCATCAACAATAATTTTACAAATCCCACTGTACTTTACTCAAGGTGTAGCAAAATTTTCAATTTCTGCAATAATATTCTGTAAAACACAATCTGAATTCTCTTTTAAAATTATCCACTAATATGTTCTGATGTTGTTTTTGGGTTTTTTTCCCCAGTCATATTCCAAGCTACATTTACATTTTAGCAAGTGTCCAGAGGAGGTCCACTAAGATGATCAGAGGGTTGGAGCACCTCTCCTACGAGGAAAGGTTGAAGGAACTGGGCTTGTTTTACTTGGAGAAGAGAAGGCTCAATGGAGACTCACTGTGGCCTTCCAGTACTTGAAGGAGCATATAAACAGCAGGGGGAGTGGCTGTGTAGATGGATTGATAGTGATAGGACAAGGGGAAATGGTTTCTAACTAGGACGGGAGATTTAGGTTAGATATTGGGAGGAAGTTTTTCACACAGAGGGTGGTGACGCACTGGAACAGGTTGCCCAGGGAGGTTATGGATGTCCCATCCCTGGAGGCTTTCAAAGGCCGGGCTGGATGTGGCTCTGGGCAGCCTGGTCTAGTGGTAAGCAACCCTCTCCACGGCAGGGGGGTTGAAACTAGATGATCTTAGAGGTCCTTTTCAACCCAACCGAGTATGATTCCATGATTCTATGAAGCGTGAGCAATCACTCACGCAGCACTAAAGCTGAGCTCAGCCACTGCAGGTTGGGACTTTGCATGTGCAACACCTTGATCGATTGGGCTCTCCAGGTACTGCTGGAATACAAGCACCAACCAATCCTAAACAGCTACATCTAAAAAGTAACCTCAGTGGTTTTTGCCCCTCAAAATAAAGGAATTCAACAACATAGCGGCCATGCCATCAGCAGGAGCTTGGATTTCTAATCATGAACTTCAATAGAAGATTCTCTGACGCAAGTAATTCCTTACATACATATAATAGTTCCAAATGAATTCTGGAGAAAAAAAGTTTCATTGTACACATGCAAACTGCAAGCAAACCAAAAGGCTACGTTGGGTAGACTTATTTCTTTTCTAGAACAACTCAGAAGAAAATAGAGGAGATGAGAGGTAGTATTACTTCTTAAACACTCCTGCAGGCACAAGGCATTCTAATGAGCTGAACTGCTCTCAAGCACTCTCAGCTGTGTAATGGGAAGGAATTGCTCCCTTGCCAGATGGCTTGCTCTGCTGATGGCCATCAAAGAGAAAGAAGACGATCACAAAATAGGCTTAGCTGATTGAACTGTTCATGCCCTGCACTAGCTTTTCACCTGCACCTTTTTGTGCAGGTGAAATTTTCAACTATAATCAGTGAAAGAAATAAATAATAAAAAAAAAAAAAAAAAAAAAAAAAACACTCTTCATTAGCAAGAGTGTAACATTCAGAGCACAAAACATTCTGAACTACAGAGCCAGCGTCACCAAAGAGCTGACCCAGCTTTTGCACATGATGATCCATCAGCAGATTTTATGGCCAGCTTGTTGGTCATTTCATTTTGCTACTGACAATAAATCCCTCCTCTAGGTTTCCCAAAGCTCCATTTTTTTTCTTGAAATGAATCAGCAAGGGGGAAAGTCAGTGCCAGGCGCTCTTTAAGGATCTTGAAGAAACTAATTTAGCCTCTCCATCACTCCTGCAGTTTCAGCCTTTGTTTCACTTGGTGTTTATTTAACCTTGATGCTACTTTTTTTATTATTATTTATTGCCTAGGGGGAAAGGACTAAAACAAGAAGCCCTGCACGTGGAACTCCCACAGAAATGCAAAGGAAAAAGAAAAGAGCTGTCCCATGAATACTGAGCACACCTATGGATCCAAGAAATCAGCGAAAGTCTGCCTCCTGTATCCACATCTTCATCAGCTTCACTTTTGACTGTTCTGGATTATTGCTTGCAGTTTCAGATGTTGTCCAATCAATATTCTTCTTCACCTATTCCAGTCTCTGGACACTCATGGCATCAGTCAGCATTTCGATCTCCACATTTGAGTCCTTCCCCATATCTAATACAGAAACATTTCTTAAAATGCTTTTATTCCTTGCCAGTCCCAAGTATTCTCAGTACCTTTTAGAAATCCTCCTTGTTCCCAAATTGTCAATAAAATATGTCTCTGCAATACACATCAAACAGTCTTGTGGGATTTAATATTCACTTAGCAGCTGTTATTATTTTATTATTTTAGGTTTACCTTTAATATTATGAGCTGCTTAAGCATCAGTGCAAACTATCCCATTGTTATCTTTGACAGTACTCGTTTCCAAGGGAATTTTTTAGAAATCCAGAATACAGAAAAATATTTTTGAATATTCTTGTGTCATTTTTCAACCTTCCAGCCATTTAAGCTGCAGTAAAACCCCCTAATAAAACAGAGAAACAACCCAAGAATATGGGTTCAAATTCAAGATAGAAACAGGCACCAATGCTTCTCCCTCTTGCCTTTATTAGAGTGAAGTCATTAGCTATGATACAGGGGACACCTCTGTGCAAGCAATTTCTTCTTCCCTTTTTACAAACCACAAAACATCTAGCTTAAGTAAACAGTAATGCACTATTATTTTATTTATATGTGTGTATGTTTGCTAAGGCATCCAAAGAGCTGATAAGCAATGCTGTAGAAAACCCACAGAGGAATAATAACGGATCAGCATAAAGACAGCACATCCATGCAAACAGTGCGCAAAGGAAGCCCGTTCAATCACTCTTTTTCACTGCTTTCTCACAATTACCAGTTATTTTCCTGCCCTGTACTTTCCATCTCCTCCTCACTGCCTCTTCATGGCAAGATTTACTGGGAGTTTCTCTGTCTCTTTCAGACGTTGTGTTGAGGGACACGGTTTAGTGAGAACTACTGGTGATAGGCGGACGGTTGGACTGGATGGTCTTGTAGGTCTTTTTCAACCTTGGTGATTTTATGATTATGTGATCACATAGGTTTTCTATTACTGGAAAACTCTTTCAGGCCTTTCATCTCAATTTTTATTCTAAAAAATCCTTAGTTCTGAATTGGCATAAAAGTAGACCTGAACAGTGGAATTTTTTAGAAATTATTGAGGTTATAGCTATTATTTGCCTTCAAATGTGCTAAGATGCTCTACTGTATTCCATATAAGTGGTATTCTATATTCTTAGCTCTGACAGGACTCCTCCTGGAGCCTGCTTCCCACTTCTAATGTGAAGGCTCAGTTTAGATTTGATATAGCTATTAATAACTAGCAGAATTCTTATATTTGGTAATACAAGTTAATTATGAGGCCCAGCAAAGCTATAATAAGTCAAATGTCATTTTTAAGCATTTGCTACTAACGTACGCCTGAAGTACAGTATTTTAAACCTTCTCAGTGATATTCAGGTACACTATATTCCATTACTGATAGATGACAACAAACAGCACTACTCAAACATCCAAGAAGCAAATATCCAAGAAGCAAGCAAGCAATATACCAATATTTAAAGAAAACAAAGAGAGAAAAAAGAAAATAGAGAAAGAAGCCTATGGCTCTATAAGTAGATTTAAATGTTTTCTCAAAAAAAAAAAAAAAAAAGTAATAATAATAATAACTTTCAGATCAGTTACATAAACTCAGTAATCCTAACCCTGCTGACAGAATTTGCAAACTGAGTCCCTGGGACACAATTTTCAACTGAGCTCTGATTTTTTTCTGTACTTTTGTGTATACCATGTGCAATTGATTACATGCAAATACAGACTAGTCCCACTCAATTTGCCCCACTGTTGGATTTAGTGTTAGCAGGCTGACACAGCAGAATTTAATAGCACAATTAAGGAAACACTGTAGACACCAGAAGTCGGCTTTTTTGGATGAGCGTATGACTGAAGTTTGACCTAGTTCACTTCATAGAAGCACAACATGTTTTTTTCTCATTCCTTTCCACCAAAGAATATAGCATGGTTACACATTGTATTAATATTCAAGCAGACACAGGATAACCCAGGAATAGTTCAGGGAGCAGCACATTCTAAATTTGCAGATACACTTTCAAAGACACTATTTTTGCAAAGTACACAGGCACGGGAAATCTAATTTGTTCTCTTCTGCCTCAGTGCCTACAGATCTGCCACATCCCTGGCCTGATTCAGGTCCCTTGGCCTGGAGCCTGCGGCTTGTTTACTTGGCAGAAACTCACACGTTTCTGTCGGTTCTTTGCTGAGGACACCAAAGATGTTTTGCCACAACATGCCTGACAGTTTCTCATTAAGGACAGGAGGTAGCTGCAGCCACCTCATTTTGCTCATTTTTACCACCACACTCTGGATATAATCCCTTGTGCCCTGACCTAGAGCTGCAAGCAGGTAAAATGCAGACACACAGAATCACAGAATCACAGAATCACAGAATCACAGAATCACAGAATCAC
>NW_024884756.1:9485130-9498787 GCF_019232065.1 Centrocercus urophasianus
GAATCACAGAATCACAGAATCACAGAATCACAGAATCACAGAATCACCCGGGTTGGAAGGGACCTCAAGGATCATGTAGTTCCAACCCCCCTGCCTAGCAGGGCCACCAAACACACACATTCAGATCAGGTTGCCCAGGACCCCGTCCAACCTGGCCTTGAACACGTCCAAGGATGGGGCATCCACAACCTCCCTGGGCAGCCCGTTCCAGGGCCTAACCACTCTCCTTGTAAAGAACTTCCCCCTAACATCCAACCTAAATCTTCCCTCCTTCAACTTGGATCCATTTCCCCTAGTCCTGCTATTGTCAGCCCTTTTGAAGAGTTTACTCCCCTCCTGGGTGTAGGTTCCCTTCAGGTATTGATAGGCTGCAATGAGGTCACCCTGCAGCCAGACCTGCAAGTCAACCTTGTTTCAAGCAATATTTCTGACTTCATGTATTCCTGAAAACTTAAAATCAATAATTTCTTCATATTCTTCAGGACAAACAGTTCTATTAATTCAACACAAATGTTGCTGTAAAGCAGGAATATTCTGCCCTTTTGGCAGCTCATACGAGGGACGCACCAGCTGCTCCATCTCCATGTGGCTGCAGACTCCCAACCTCGTCACCTTCACAGGAACTCAGAATAATTATATAAAAAACTAACTACTAAACAAAACAGACTGTTTTCATATTGGGGAAGCACAGAAGGTCACAAATCTTCATAGTATCTTGGAGAAAAACTACAATACATACGTCATATGACACATTTTCACAAATAAACCAAAAATGGAAGTAAAAAGCCATCACTATCCTAATCCTTCTCTCCTCAGAATAACTAATTCCACGTCCTCTTCCTTCAGAAAAAGATTTCCACTGTATTAAATGTACAGCCAGGTCCGCTGTGGAACCTGCTGTTGCAGCTCCTCACAGGTGCTTCTGTTTCACTTCAAAGGTCACATTAAAAAGCTTACAAGCCACGGCTTCACTTGCCCTCCAATAATAGAACTGCAGTGCATCTATTGCTCAATGCTGAGAGTTCCAGGCAAACACTGATGACAACTGAGAAATCAGAGGAGGAAGCCCGCGATATCCTCAGCTCATTCTCTATGCAGGGGCAGGAACTTCTCCAGAGCTCTGTCCTTGGGTTTTAATTTCATACCTGCAATTATCCTGTTTTGAGGTGCCCTACATACCATTTTGAGCTGATTAACACATTCTGACACCACCTCATTCTTTCCTGCTTGAAAAAAATAAATACTGCTACACATGTAATTTCTCCTTTCCATTCCTCTCACGTACCACTGGCTGTTGGCCACCTCTTTATGCAAATATATGACTGCAGCAAAGGTTGTGCAAACAACCTTTTCTCCTCCCATTGTTCTAAATCCCCTGTAACAAAAAACACCGTCTGTTCAGCAAATCCCTCTTACTGTTCCACTGCTCCACAAGACAGATAAAGCTCTCATTGCACTGCAAATAAAATCTTTAGTACAACCTCAGGAGAAGATCAGCTCCCATGCAGTACCCTGTGCTCTCTTCCTTCTGTTGTGATCTGAATGAATTCAGATTTTTCCGAAGAGCCTAAAAACCTGACTGTATGTCATCGGTCTGGGGATGTAGTATTCATTGCTTGCAAGTAACACAGTAAAGCAGGGCAAGCTGGCTAATTAGCACTGGATCCAAATTCACAGTTGAGATCTGATCCAGATGTCAAACTTCTTAGAAGTTCAAGGTCATCTGGTTTTACTTTTAGTTTGGCTCCTTAGAGACAAAGCCCCAAAACAAAAGATTTGTTGCTGTCTTCCTCATTTTTGTCCCTAAATCAATACATAATTCTTGGGAAGCCAAGGAAATCCCAAAGGCTCATCTACCCACTGCATTAGACTCATATATGTTACTAAAAGTGTCCTCTTACTTATTTTTAAACTAAGCATTTAGGATTTCCACCAGCTGCCAATGCAGTGAATCAGCAGAGCCTCACAGAAGAACTCCCTCCTGGAACTCCCGCACCCCTGAATGGATACTGGGCTGCAGGCTTCTTATTACAGAGCAAGCTCTGCTGCCTTTGGCTGCTCTGGACACATCATCAGAAAGGGCTCAAAAATTAGTATACAAATGTTTTGTGAGCAATGAAGTAACAAAAGAAGGATATTGCCTATACAGACCTCAGCATTCAAGATGCTATTTTAAGAAAGCTCAGTAGTACTCAACTCAGCACCTTTATGGCACACTTCTTATGTTATGCTCAAGTCCGGTTACATCCTTGATTTTGCATTAGAGATTTTGACCATAACTACATTTCTAACAGGAATGCTGAAAAGCTCCTTCACGATACTTTTTTTCCCAAATCCTTTTGGAACATGAAACATATAGAATTGGTTTTCAGAGAATATCTATAAATCAATATCCACAGAACTATCAAGGGCGTATATGATTTTGAACACAGCATCCTCTATTCAGCAAGCAGTTTATTTCAGGAGGTTGACTCATTTCCTTAAAGCTTTTTCAGCTATCTGTTGTGACTGAAAAAATTTCTGAAAATTTAATAGTGCACCAGGAAATGAGCCAACACATCCTGGAAGAAATGCATCCAATACACACACAATAAGAAAAGTCAATCTTAGATTTGTAAAGAAATGAGAAGGAGGAAGTTCCAGGAGAACTTTAAATATATTCTGCAAAACACAATGTTTGTTTCCCATCATGGTAAGTTTCTTTATGTACACTTTAAAAGCTGCACACTATGTGGCTAATCAGGAAGTTGTTTGTTGTTGGGTTTTTTTGTGTGTGTGTTTTGTTTTGTTTTTTATTTCCCTGGAGAAAAACATAAGATGAAAGAAAGTTCAAATATTTTTAGTCAATTTCCTCAATATTTAAAATATCAGCAACAATCAATCGAACAAACAAACAAATAAAAAGCTGCCATTATGCCACGAGACCTCAATTTCAAATCCCTCAGGAGTATAGAGTCCATGGTCAAAGCACACATCCCAGTACATCCCCTAAGCATTTAATTGAAATGCATAGGACACCACAGAACTACCTCCTGACAGAGCTCTGGGGATGCTGGCTACCTGGTGGTCCTCAGCCAAAGAAGCAAGAGGTTCCTACCTTGAAGCATCTCCAGCAACGTAATCAAGTGTACTCTTGGAAATGACCAACTGACTGAAGACAAAAATGACCCAGAGAAGTTAATAGAATCTTTCCAAGAACTACTCATATGCCCAGACTTGCATGTCTTGAAATATTTGAAATAACGACAGGAACAAATGAAAAATCCATCTGTCAAGCAATAACGCTTCCATGAAATAGCTCTTACATATACTTGTGAAGAATGAAGCCTGTGATTCAAGTATTTTCAGTATTCTCCATCCTTACATGGAAAAAAAGCTATTTTTCATTCAGATTTTTCTATACCATTATTCATTGGATATGAATTTAGCAGTTCTTTCCAAGCAGTTCTTGGGAATGCAGTGTGTTCACGGCACGGTACTGAGTCTCCCCACATACGCCATCAGCAGCAACCAGCAGTGTGAGGCACTCCTATTGCCCCGAGCCCACTGCTGGGGAACTGACCAAGTGGGGCTCTCACAATGGAAGCAAACTGCACCTCATCCCATTCATCTCAGCCCAGTGATCCAGCTTATCTAAATCCCTCCGAAGGGCCACCCTACCCTCAGGCAGATCGACACCACCTCCCAGCTTGGTGTCATCTGCAAACTTACTGAGGGTGCACTCAATTCCCTCATCTAGGTCATCAATAAAGATATTAAACAAGACGGGCCCCAGTACCGACCCCTGGGGGACACCACTTGAAACGGGTCCCCAGCTGGACTTAAATCCATTAACCACAACCCACTGGGCACAGCCCTCTAGCCAGTTCCTTACCCAAAGAAGGGTATACCTGCCCAGGCCACGGGCAGCCAGTTTTCCTACAAGAATACTGTGAGAATGAGGAAGCAGAGCCCTTAAAGAGTCCCTCCTCCACTACTGTGAAATGAAATACTTGAACAGGGTCTTCTCATCCTTAAAAAATCACAAGACTCAAGTTTTAGGCAACTGCAATTTTTAGATGAATGCCCTTTATATTCAACCACTCAAACAAAGCTTTCATTTGTTTGCAGTGTCTATAGTTTTCTGGTGAGTAAATATCTACAAAAAGCCATGACATTCGTTATTAGTCTTGAGGAAGAAATAACCTACCTCAAAGTAAGTGGTGATTCATTCTCTGGCTAAACAGAAGACTGTTCTCAGTTGGAAATTAAAATGTTATTTTATGCTGAGGTTTGGATTAACTGTGTCTAACTGCACAGCAGCCCTAAGTAAAAAGACATTATCCAATTGCATCATGAGCAATAGCATCATGATTATCTATTCTTCATTATCTCTCATGAAGCAGATGGAGAAGATTGAAAAAGGAGCTTGGAAGATTGCCCAGAATCTCTACAATCCTCTTCACCAGGAGAGAATTCAGAATTTCTAGGATAAGTTAACTCTAGAGTAATGCATGGACAGTACGAACAGCTTTCTCCCATATTAACAACCAGGAACATTGCTACCCTGTCTTCAGAACCATCATAGAATTTTCAGAGTAATAGGAATGACTTTTTCCCCCCATACATTCCTTAGATTTTTCTCTCCACACGAACACTTTTGTAGGTCTGTAACGCAATGAATTATTTCTTTAGGTTTAAGATTTAACTCTCATACAAAAAGAATGATAATGTAGTGCTTTCTAATCCCAAATCCTTAAGCTCATCTCACAAGAATGAGAGCAGATGAAGCCAAATCTACTCATTGCAAGTACTAAATGGCTGTGCTGATTAATTTGGATAAGAGCAAAGCTAAAAGAAAAAAAGTCTTGTGGAACACTTTAGAAGCTGCTTTATTTTATCCGTGTGCCAAAAATCGAAGTCAACTGTATTATAATTATCACTAGCTGAAAATAAAGGAGATAGATGTCTCAGAAGTGAAAAGCTTCTTCTCTCAGTGTTAACAATCAATAGCAAAAAGGACCACAAAATTGTGTAGACTAGAGACAGAGCTTTTTTAATTTGTGTAAATATCTTGAAAGCACATAACATTCCACGATTTTTTTTTGATTCCTTATCAGAGTATTTTTAAAGACCAGTAATTCCTTGGGGACTCTGCAAGCCAATAACAGAACCTAGAATTTGACGCAGCTAGAAACAAAGGCTTACGAACTTGTCTACTCCCAGAAATACAAGGAAATTCAGAGCTTAAGTGAGCAGTAAGAGAAAGCACAATTCGATCTGCACTCCTACTATGGCAGCCTATGAATAATATTCCATCACAGCCTCTGTGCAGGTGTAGCTGCTGCACGCTGTGGCTGAGTGCGTCTAATGGAGAATTCCAGTGTAAAAGAGACAGCTACTCTTCTCTAGCTACCTCTGCTGCTCTCCTTCATCCAACTCGAGAAGCACAGAGCTGGTTGTTCTCTTTGGAGAGTAAATTTCTTGCATGTTTAGCTCCCAGCTGTACTGACTAGCAGAGCAGTACCAACCATCAAAGGGAGCAGACATATTAGGCTGCAAGACAAGCAGCAAGGAGAAAGCAAGACAGAAGTGAAACTGCATTCTCAGTCACTATTGCTGATAATGTGCACTGCGCTCCTTGATTCTTTTGTAACAGTAAAATGTGTTCCTGTAAATTTCATTTATGTTACTCTCCTGTAAGTCTCTGTATTTACTCCTCATAACCTGGACTTTGCATTTCAATGCAGTTACTTCTGCTCAGCCAACAGGCAGAAAAGAGTAGCACCAAAGATAATTATCTCCACTAATCCAAAAGGTGATAATTTTTATTCAACAGCTTGAACATGAATGCGTTCAATTAAGTGTGCTGTAATTAAGACTGTTTTGTAAAATGTAAATCCTAGGTGCTAATGATTCTGAAAGTCTAGCTGAACAAAAAACAAAAGTAGTAAATCCACTGGAATAACTGAGTAAAACCCCAGTCATGTCAGGAGGGCTGTGCTTGCTTTTACTTGTAGAAAACAGATTACTTTTTCATTTTTAAAGCAAAAAGGAAAATCAACTTTTCATCCTATTGTTCATGTATTTTACAAGTTAAAGATTGTAACAAAGAAATGACGTTGTGGGCTTTAGATTAAATACTACCCCATAAATACCCCTTCAAACATCTTATCCACTGTTGACTTCAGTAGATCATTTCATCTCTACAAGTGTCTTGAGAACAACTGCCTTTCGGTAAAACTACTGAAATTCAGAGAAGCATCTATATTGATAAAATGATCAAGTGAGTCTTCCCTGCAGGCTATTATCTGCTGAACTATGCCATGCATGAAACTCTGTATACAAATGAAAGTACAGTGTACATACAATCTTTTCTTCCTTTTTTCAAAAGGCCATTGGTGGATATTTACGTGACAATACTTATGTCACAATAGTGACAAAATGTATTTATATATTGTAGGTTATATATTTGTGACATATTTATGTCACAGTAGTGACAAGGTTATGTATCTAATATTGCTCTATAATGTTCTCCTATGTGTATTTCATCTCATAAAGTCAAATCTGTTTAGACTTAATTGTCTTCGTATGCAAGAAAGCACTTCCACATTTGACAGTAAAGATGAAACATGGATTAAGGTCCTGATCCCACAACACACTGAATGCCTTTGACTCTTAGTTCTTTTCAGGAGTGACACCTGGTAGGTCAAAGCTTTCAGACAGAATCTGTCTGAAGTCATCCTGATGTTTAGCTCCACTCACGTATAATCATCAGAAAGCTCAAGTTCCCTAAGAAAGAAGAACTCATACAGCACAAGAGTTCATATCCTATCTCTTAATATCCACTGGCAACTGAATAGAAAGGATCAGAGAATTACTGTCAGGGAAAATTTCAAACTGAATTCCTAACAATAATTTCTGTAAGAAAAACTGAAACTGGTGATCTGTATCCATCGAATCTCCATCTGCATATGGTTCAGAAGAGCTTGATATTAATAGCAGTGTCTAGCACAGATCAAGCTCAAACTCAATTCTCAGACATTTACTTAACAAATATCCCTTGTCCAGTTCCCTTAAGATCTGACTGTGATTATGTCATTTCCATTACGATACAAGTTATTTTGAATATATTCTCTAAAATATCAAATTCTGTAAAATTTCAAAATAAGCCCCCTTACATTCACTTAATTCTTTATAGTATGCATCTTGCTTCCTCCATGAAAGGTAATGTAAATTGCTGCATCTTTTCCTCTTCTCCCTAGCGCAGCACATGGGAAATCTTTGTTGGAATTTTTATTGCATTTTTATAGGAACTGCATGCTCAAGTTACTGCATTCTGAGATATAAAGGATTCATTTATTACAAAGCCAGGACAAGAATGACAAAGGAATGAACCTAACACTTTTTTACTAACTTTCAAGAACTGCTAACACACTACCAATGTCATGAGTAATTAGTGACTTGAAATACCCCAGGAGATCGAACACTTGGACACAAACTCTTGAATGACTGCTGGACAACGAGGCCACTCGTGAGAAGAGAGTCTGACCAGACCTTAGAACAAAGCTCTGAGGTATGGGATCTACTATCTTGAGAACTGGCTGCCCACCAGAGAGAGCCCTAGGGTCCTGAATGCTGCTGGGCAGAGAGACAAAAAGCACTGCCAGTGCAGACATTTGCAAGCTTTGTTTATCCCAAGCAGTAAGAGCCAGCTGAGCAGTCACTGAAACTGCATTCTTACAACACCTTCACCCCCCATTAGCACATCTTTTGTGCCAGATGTGTCTTGATGGGCTTGCTAGGGAGGGGAAGCTGACTACATTGATGCCTGAACCTTCATTAACGTTCTCCAGTCATAATTTAAGATCCTGTATATCCAATACCAGCATCTGTTAAACGGATGTACTAACCATATCCACCAATAAACTGTTGTGTTCCAGCATGGATGTTTTCACCTTTTTAACTGATACCAGTTCTAATTGTATTGATCAGATCCTTAACATATATAATTTCACACTCAGCTTGATAAATCTGTGCAGGTGAAGGAGCCAAAAACTTCATAAAAAATTTAAAGGAGGAATTCCAACGCTGTACATAATGCAAAAGTAATCCATAACCTATTACTTACATGAAACAAATCAATAGATGAATTAACAATTTTCCAATTTATGTTGAAAATAATACTGTATGGTATGTTCCTATGATGATAGAAAACAGCTCAACGTATTTAAAAACATGCAAAATGAGAGCCCCTTCAAAACGAAAAGACAAACTAACGTAAGGCAACACTATGATAAAACGGAAGATTACTAATTCAGAAATGTACATTGTTTAAGATTAATCAGTGTTTATATTTGCAATCGTCCCGTCTGCTGGAACAGCCACTTGCCATCAAAAAGGCAGAGTGGGAAGCATACGGCTTTCTCTCCAAAGGATTGCAAACGCTGTCACACCAAAACCTTTTGCAGCGAAAAGACAGCAACAACAAAGCTGAAAGAGCTCTGCCTGAAGCTACATTTGTCTAGTATTGAGGTCAGGGGTATCTCAAAAACTTGAAACACAATTAACTGAGAAGTTTAGATGTTATGGAAAAATTTAATCACAACCTGAACTTCCTCCTCATATAAATATCATATTAAAATATTCTATTTTGCTTTTTAATCAGGAAATTAATTCCTTTCTTCTTAAATATGCCAAGTGTCTTGTAATTCAGTGAGAGTATTTTCATAAGGAATCTGCTCTATGCAAATAAAATACATAGAGAAAGCACTTCTATTCATTTTCAGTTTTTGCGGTGAAGAGAAGGCATTGTACTGCCCATACTGTGATTTTTGAGCAAAATTTATTGGATTACAACTAAGGAGGAGAAAGTACCAAATTTAGTGTGAGGAAAAAATTAGCTTTGCATATGGCTCAGGATCTATGAAGAAAGTGCAGCGTAAGATTAAAATGTAACACCTAGAAGGAAAGCTGGCGTCTGAAGACCCTTGGTTTGTTCCTGATGTTTGTTTTAATCACTGTAAGCCTCACTGCATTTTACGATTCAGTTGATGAATTAGGCTGCCTCCTCTTTCCACTATCCTGCTCAAGAAATGGCTTACAAACTGTCACATCTTTCCATAGTACTATTAAGTCAATACGAAACAGACTGGTGCCAATTCCAGATGCAGGCCAACGTGAGTTCAAGTTCCCTCCTTTATTCCTTCTTGGGGTTTCCTATGAGGTTAAGTTTACTGTATATTTCATTTAAGCATTCTTCTGCAGCACTATTTTCATGCGCACCTCAGCACACCCAGGGGTGCCTTTTGCAGAACATTGGAGCCAGAGCTAGGCTTTTTTTACTATTATTTTTCAGAGAGAACAAAACCACCACAGTGTTTAGATATTCAGCCAAGACAAGGACAAAAAACAAGTCCCCACAGCTTGAGTCACAAGGAGCGCAAAGCCATTCTTGGAAGTCCAAGCCAAAGCTTCTACCAAGGACCAAGCTGGCTAAGGTCTGACTCTCTTATACAGAAAGGCATATCTGCATATTACAAACTTAAGCAACAACCAGAACTAGGAGTGATCACAAAATAATTCTGCTATGCAGAATAACTAGCCATAAGAAAGTACTGCTCAGATTTTTGAGTAATCATATTGCTAAAAAACAGGAAGGGAAAAAAAAAAAGAAAAAAGTTAATAATCAAGCTTTTCCAGAAGATAATGAAGTTATTATTTTCTATGTTTTCTACAATGGAAACCAGAGAAATCTGTTGAGATGAAGTACCTTAAATTTTTATTCTCTCTCTGTCTAATTTAAGCCAGTATTTTATATGTATTAAAGGCAGTTTACATGAAAGCTTTTTTCTTTTTAATCTTGTCTGACGTGAAATGGAAAAGCTCCAACCTCACTACCCTAGGAGGCTTAGTATAAATGTAGATCCCATCTAAGTTGTCCTACATAGCTCAGAATCAGGTTTTTCTATCTTTCATGCCTTCTTGTTTTTTAAAAAGGCTATTGAGTATCTATGCTGCAGGTGCAACAAAAATTCAAGCAGCTTGTGTAAAACAGCTGAGGGAAATAAAAATAACCTTTGATAACCAGCATTTTAAATGTGCTAAGTCTCTCTAGAAAAGGAGCATGTATCTCATCTCATAATCAGGACTCTGCCATCTACTGCTTCAAACGATGAAAGCCTTCAGTCTAAGTCCAGTGCTGCTCCAGAAAAAAAAAAAAAAAAAGAATTGACCTCTTTTTATCAAGATAGAACACTGGAAATTGACCTTTACTCTTCAGATCAGGCATAAGCACAGCACCTCCACTACAATGTTTCCCTCTGAACTTCATCCTGCCCTGTCACTATCACTTGATAATCCTCACTAGTAAGCCTGAAGATGATAGGAAAAGCCCATTCCAGCCAAACTTAAATCTAAATTCAAAATGATAAATCTGTATTTTATATTCAGCAACTTCAGGTTTCACGCAACAGAGCTCAATTTACCCAAAGAGCTAATACTCAGCAATACCACTTCTCCTTTTCACATAGTCTCAGCGGGATACCTTTCTGCGCTCATATGGATGTACAGTCTACATTCTCCACCTACCTTGCCTGTGGAGCTAAAAAGCTGCTTTAATAGACCTTCAAGGACAAGACTGTTCAAGAAGTGGTACTGACACATTAAAGAATTGAATCACTATAAAACCTGAAATAGTCAGGAAAAAAACTTGCTTTCCTCCACAGAAGGCACCATCTCCCTCACTCACACTTTTCTTTTGTTAATTGTTAGGAATACATTTGGAAAAGAAAGAGACACTCAACAAAACTACCCTCAAGAAGAAATCATACCAGACTTCAGCTGAAAAAGATGGTGACATTGGAAGATAAGTATATGGGACTAAAGAAAGAGCCACATGAATCTAAAAACATTACTAAAATACAGAATTCTACATAGATATTTTTCATACTTAAGTTCAGCTGCCTACATTGAAAAACTAAATATCAAAAGTTACCAGAGAGGACTATCTTGAGGACATGATTGTGAATGACTGCAATCTTTTCCACAAAACAGTATCATTTAGGTTGGAAAGACCCTGAAGATCATCAGTTTCAACCACCACCTAACAGCGCAAGTCCATTACTGAACCACACCATGTCCATACCCTACAGAGATGCTGACTCCACCAATTCTCTCAGCAGCCCATTCCAATGCCTAACCACACTTTTTGTGAATAAATTCTTCCTGATATCCAATCTAAACATCCCATGGTGTGACTGGAAACTGCTGCTTCACATCCTATCACTTGTCACCCTAGGAAAGAGACCAACATCCTCTTCACTGCAACCACCTTCTAGGTAGCTATAGGCCTTTCCTCAGCCTCCTCTTTTCCAGACTGAATAGACCCACTTCCCTCAGCTGCTCTTCCTATAGTGCTGTTTCCTAGTCCCTTCAATGGTTTTGATGCTCTTCTTTACACATACTCGAGCAACGCAGTATCACGGGAGAGGCCCAAAAATGAACACACTACTTGAGGTGGACTCTCTCCAGTGCCAAACACAGAGGGACAAGCAGTTTCCCAGTCCTGCTGGCCATACAAGCTCTGATGCAGGCCAGGTTGCTACTGGCTTTCTTGTCCACCTGGGCACATAAATACATTTTTTCCACATAGGACTTTTTTTTTCTTCCCCTTTCCTTATTTTTTTTTTTTTTTTCCCCTAACATTTCTCCCCCATTTTTTTTTTTCCCACAAATGTGGAAAAAATCCATATGCCCTTAAAACAATATTTTTTATTTTCGTAAACATTTAAAAGATTAAATATTTCTCTGACTCTATAATACACCAAGAAAAACCTCCACCTACTATCCTCCACTGCAAGGCAATTATCCATACCATGTAGCAGGAAAAACAGTGATTGATTACTGACAGCCTTATGATCAACCATGTCGACTGATGTACCTACAGGAGTGAATTTGCATAGTGATGTATGCCAAGTCTCGTAAAAAGAAAGGGATACAGCAAGCACTGAAATTCCT
Organism: Centrocercus urophasianus; assembly: GCF_019232065.1. NCBI lineage: Eukaryota > Metazoa > Chordata > Aves > Galliformes > Phasianidae > Centrocercus > Centrocercus urophasianus. The sequence goes on from NW_024884756.1 coordinate 9,497,128, forward strand.
AATATCCCACTGCAATTTGAACCATGCAGTAAAGCCACACTTCAAAGCACAGAAATAACTTTTTCGTAATAGAAAACAATGAGAGTGAATTGAATAGAAAATAATGACAGTGAATTGAATAGAAAATAATGAGAGCTAATTGAATATATTAGTGAATGAAGAAGATGGTTTCCCAGAGTGTCATTTTCAATTCCTTTTACAATGGATGTACTCTGCAAAATTGATTTGACGTGACAAATTTACCTGGATTGCTCCTGACCTCTGACAGATGTCTCTGTACAAAAGCCTCAGCTCAGAATAACTTTCATTTTCAGAATTTCCCCAACTATTCATTTAGAGAATTGACAACCACTCTTCCCCCTGTCCAAACAGGGATCCAGCTTTCATTATAAAAGCTAATTGTACAACCAGCATAAAAAAAAAAAGTCACAGGAATGTGCTTTCAGTTATGAAACGTGGGGTTTTTGCGTTTTTGGTGATGGTGGGTTTTGGTCATTTTTTGTTTCTTTGTTTTTTAATAAGGTCAAAGCATTTGCCTTTTTCTATTCCTAGCTCTCTGAAAAATGGTGCTTTACTAGAAGTGCTGGGACACTGCAGGTACAGCATCAGGCTGGCACAAATCCAGAGCTGTCCCGTGCTAGTGACTGCACAAAATCTGCGCTGCTTTCAGTAGGCAGTGCCAGAGGACAGCAACTTCGTAAGCAAAATGGTTTCCATTTGAAAGAAGAACCAGAATGGAAAACTTTAAGCGATACTTCAAATCTTAACAATGTGTTTGAGAACTAACCTTCTGCTTTTCAATATATTAACCCATAAACATCCTCCTCCTAAGAAAATGAAAGTGTTCTCACTTTCCCTAAGTACTAAATTTATATTGAGTATTACAAGGGACTGAAAATCCTGGATTATACCAAACAGTGTTTTGGGCCAATTTGGTTTTCTCCTTGTAATCAGTGTAAAAGCATACAAGCATCTCAGAACCAAAGCCTGCAGGAGCAATTCCTAAAATATGTCATATTGTCTTACAAAAAAATAGACTGTATATTATCCCTATATCTTGTTTAGATATTTAAAAATCATGCAAATCGAAGGCTTTTAGATCACACACTTGTAGATTTGGATGTTTATTTTTAAGTATGCTAGATACTTACCATTAAGTTTATTTATAAAAGGAAAAAAAGATAGATAAACCATGTCTATCAGGCTGAATATACCCTTACCTCTCAGGTTGTGCAAAATGTGTGATTTCACCCTTCAAAATGATGTAGCCATCAGTCTTAAAGTTTCTGTTCAGATCTATTTTAAAATCAGTGACAAAACTCTCATCTGTGCTGATAGATATCAAGTGGCAGGGAAGAAGAAAGCTAGGTGTTGAAGGAGTTCCCAGATCTTTCACTATTTAACAAGAAATACAGGAAAACAACACCTCATACCCTGGTACTACACAGTAGTAATATGCAGTTTTTAGGCCCAAGAAGGCCTAAATTTAGCTATTTTTTATAGGATTATAAAAAGCTGTAGTAACTCAATTTTGTTTTGTGCTTTATGAGCTTCACGGCCTGAAGGTAGAAACATTTTTAATTATGAAAGTAGGATAAAATCACTTACAACCAAAAGAAAGAAAGAAAGAAAGAAAGAAAGAAAGAAAGAAAGAAAGAAA